>NC_133458.1:43663926-43970176 GCF_048565385.1 Saimiri boliviensis
CCATTGACATTTTCAAATATAATATGTCACAAACTAATAAAAACCATTTATAATTTATAAAGAAAACATCTTGCCATTTACATACTCTTTAAACTTAAAACCAAACCATTATCTTTAATGTTGACATGCCTATGACATGCCTAGAAACAAGTCTGTAACAATACTAACTTTAAAGTCATCTCTATTGACTTCAGCTAACTAAAATAAACACATAAGGAAAAATAAACATGTAGGGAAAAACAAAATATTCACAGTAGGATTTGAAAGAACATTTTGGAAGCTATGAAAATATAGCTCCTATTCCAAATATAATTTATTACAAAGGTACAAAACTAAAAGTAGCGCCAAACAAAGGATGCAATGAATAAAACCTCGTTAAAATAATCAAGGTTAGAGAAACAATGCTGACATTATTGTGCAGTTATTCTCAGATTTCCGATTTTCTAGTCACCTTGGTTTGGTTTATTTGGAACTTCTTGGTCTCTCATAAGATCTTGTTGACACATTTATCTAATCAAATCATTATTATTAGTCAACATTACTGAGCACCTACTGGGTCCCTGTTAGGAGCCAGGAATATAAAACTTTGCTAGAGAGACTAGAATGTGAAGACAACACAATAATACATGCTAATATGGGCAATGAACTCAATGTACCTGCATTATCTAACAGACTAAACTAAGGGGACTTTCAGACCAGACAAGTGACTTCACACCCAGCCCTCATCATTAATAACTTTTAATGTGAGGATAGCAAATAAATTGTCAAATCAGTAAACATGAAAGAGTTCAGAAGATCAGATGACTAGAAAGGTTCAGTAAGGAGTTCAGTTATTAAAAGAGCACCTTTCAGAAAGGTTACGACTTAAATATACATATAACTAATTCTTATTTTATGATTTAAAAGCAGTATTTTTACGTATTTTCATAAATAGGTGGGGACATTTGGAGCGGAGTTCTCACAAAAAAACATGACTAGGAAGGAATCACCACAGTGAACTCTTGAATAGATTAAGTCACTTTAGGACCTGAATCCTGAAACGTCTGCAACAGGGCTAAACCCATTTTTCCTGAACTTTGTTTTGCACTACAATTTTTTTTTTAAACATTTTTCGAAATGCCTTATTCAACGCGCTTTTTTCCCATTGATTAAAACATTAATAAATGACGTATGGTTCACTAGGAAGATGGTGACAGAGATTTCTTGCTTCAGAAACGTTGGAAGCCGCTAGCTTAAAAGCATCCCGAACAGAGGGCTCTATTTGATTTCTCTCTCCCGGCTGTGTCAAAGAAAAAGAATGACGTGTGCGCCTTAAAGACTCAACAGGGTAGAAAAGACTTGCTATTATTTCTTTATTTTATTTTGAAGCGAGCTTTTATACAAACACACAAAACCATCCATTTAAGAGTAAAACGTTGGGCAGTGAAAAGAAGCGGAGCGCGTCAGCCACTCCTCGTCTCCGCCAGAGCGTAACCGTCACGCCCTCTGACCCTCACAGGGAAGCGCCCAGGGGCATCATGGGAGTCGTAGGCGGCAGGGATTGTGGGAAATGTAGTTTGGAGACTCCTCCTCGCCATTCCTGTAATGGCTGCTTCCTGGAAGGTAACGTACGAACTCGTTTCCCAAGGATACTTAGATTGCACCAGTGTATTTGCAAAACAGGGGAAGATTTGCACCTTGCCGAGCCAAAGTAGGGATTCTTTTTCAGCGCTTAATATCAAGTTCTGAAATGAACTTATCTCTCCGTCTGTTTCTTCTTACGTTTTCTTGTGTGGGTGAACTGACCAACTTTTTAGTTCCCTGTTGGACAGACTGTTTTCTCTCCTCAGTACCTATCCCTCTACTGTCCATATAGCTTCCCCACTCTGCACTGACTCTAGCTGCCTCTTTAAAATAATAATAGTAATAATAATTTTTTAATCCTTCTCTCCCCACCCACCCCCCACTCTAATCATAGGTAGTGTCACGTGGAACCTCTTAATCTCAGCATCCGGAGCTCCAGGAAGGGAAAATTTCAAGTCAGATAGAATTCTATATATACCATTTCTTTGGTAAGTCTTATTAATTCCCCACAACTTCTCAGAGTTATATGTTGTGTGACTTTGGCCAAATTTGTCTGCATTTCCTGGATGAGAGAGACCCTAAGAAAATGTAATTTTTACCCACTAGGATATTTTAAGTTTCCAAGTTAGTTTCTCATGCTTTTTTTCTGTTTGTTCTTAAACACTTGAACTCCTGTTCAGTTTTTGTTTGATTGATGCACAAGGTGTTGGCATTATCATGGAAAATTGCTAGGTTTAGAGTGTTAGCATGAGATAGAGAGGTGAGCCTCAAATTACTGTCTTTAACATCCCTCTGTTTTTGCACCTATAAAATGAGGAGATGGATCTGAAATGATTTATAAAGTATCCAAAAGATTGGCTAGCCTGTTATTTGTCATATGTTAATACTGTCATTTGAAAAGGTAGGAATTTTTAATGGTTCCTTTTTGTTCCCATGTTCAATTTCTAGGAACCTTCAGCCCTCAAGATTCCAACATCATGACCTCAATTTCAACACAGTTGTCCTTAGTCCTCATGTCACTGCTTTTGGTGCTGCCTGTTGTCGAAGCAGTAGAAGCTGGTGATGCAATCGCCCTCTTGTTAGGTGTGGTTCTCAGCATTACAGGCATTTGCGCCTGCTTGGGGGTATATGCAAGAAAAAGAAATGGACAGATGTGACTTTGAAAGGCCTGCTGAATCAAACTTCACCCTTTTCAGCCTTTGTGCTATAGAGGCTAAACCTGAGCTTTGGTGTCTGAAAGTTTCCAAGAATCAGTAAATAAGGGAGTTTTACATTTTTTGTTGTTTCCATAAAATGGGAACAAACATACATATATAAATTGGGGAAAAAAAGTTTTCTTTGCAACACATAATGCACAGAAAAATGCAGCCTATAATTTGTATCTGCTAGTTAGAAAAGAGGTCAAAGAAGTAAGATGGCTGAAATTTACATAAGTAGTATTTCATAGTTTTCGAATTCTCAAAGCATGTGAAATAGGAAGAAGGAAGTTCTTGCCCAGAATCTTAAGAAATCACCACTGTTCCGTTATAATCACTGCCTCCTGAATCGTTGAGTCTTTTCTCCATCTTTTTATTAGATTTTTGTTTTGTTGTCTTTCAAGTTAATATTGTATTTAGATATAAGAGAGTCAACCAAAAAGGGAAACTTTTACCTCTGGGGAACAAACGTTTAGCAAAATGTATTCAGTGTATCTAATACTGAAATGCAGAAAAAAATTAATGTTAAAAAAAAACTATAGACATTGACATGGAAAAGAGATTTACTGTTAAGAAAAAAACTTAATATTAACTGAGTAACATCCTCTTGATGAGAAGTGCTATATTAAATGTAAACCCATTATGTTGTAAGTTGTGTTGTGTACATTTCTTATTTGGGACTGTTTTTATCCATTGTGGATTTTTATATATGCTAAGTTGAGAAGAGCAGGATACCTTGTGTTACTGCAGTAACTTGAAGAGACATAATCAGTGACAAATGAGAACTGGCCAACATTGAGGTCAGAGGAGCCCCTCATAGAAAATCTAGATATACAGAAGGCAAATGAAACGGCCTAAACTGATTTGCACGCCAGCCAAAACCCACTCTGGCTTAGCTACTTAAAGTGTCCTCAAGCCAGTAACATCAACTAGGACTTGTTAGAAATGCAGAATTTCAGGCCCCACCCAGACCAGTTGGATCAGAAGCAGCAGTTTCCAAAGCCCAAATTAATTTGTGTGCACATTACAGATTTAAAAAGACTTCCAACTTGCTTGAGCCCAAGAATCATTCCAGGCACTTGATAAAACTTTTAGGTTCCCGGGTCTCCTGGTTGTATAGCTGTGGGATGGGGCCTGGAACTCCAGGTTTAACAAGGGTCCTCTTGATTCATTTGATTCTCAAGTTGTAGCCAGCATAAAATAGTCTAAGGAAATCAAACTTTAGGGTCACATTAGAAGTAAGTAGTCAAATTTTTTCCTAAAATGCATTTTCCAATTTCTAGCTCTCCAGATTATATTGGGAGCTTCAATTTTTATCCAAAAACAGGCACCAGCAACCTAAAATCCTGTTTATGGTGCAATTCTAGTGTGAGCTGACCTGGCTTGCATGGAAGTTTTGGTGAAAGGGTACAAGGAGTGAGGGAGGATCATGTAATAAAGACATGGAGCTGTTTCATTTTTTGCTAGAGGAAGCACTGATTCTTTACTCAAATTAATTGGCAGTTAAATATTATGGAATTAATAGAGCTTGATTATACATGTATTTTGTTTGTTTGTTTTAAAGAAGGAAAAAGGAATGATGCAAGTTGTAGAACAGTTGTCATCTCATACACCAGCCCATTGGTGCTGACATAGAAAGGCTGCCGCTGCTTCCTTACACGTCAACTTTTCCATTGGGATGGGAGAAATCAAACCTAAAGTACATTTTAAATCACAGTGCAGTAGTCATTTAGTCACCTCCAGGTACTATTTTTAAAATGTTCAAAATAAGACTACAGACAAACATTCTTTAGGGTCAATGTGTATTTCTAAAAGTACCTAGGAGAGGCATTTCCCTATTTTCCCCTTAAAAATAGAGAATTCTCTTGAGGTGGCATGCAGGAATTTTGATGGATATGATGGGGAACACCTTCTCTAAAAATAGCCTCATTTCTCATCTATTTAATTTGCATTATATGGCTTTGCCTGAAAAGAACAGAATCCTTATGGTGGCTCTTAACCTTTTGAGGCCACCAGTTCCTTTGAGAATCTGATGAAAGCTATCATCTTTTTCCTTAGGAAAATTCCCATGCATGCTGACATTTTTAGATTAGTCTCAGAGCTGAAGCCGATCCAGGATCTTTCCATTTCTAAAATTCCTTGATTTTCTCTGAGGGATAACACCTGCTATGGAGCAGTTAGGGCAAAAATGGGATTAACAAATGTTCTGGTGCCCAGCACAATTTGTAGATATCTAGTAAATGCACTGTATGTGTTAGCTCAACTGAGTTAAAAATAGTTGAAATCAAGTGAAGATTTTAAGGTCCTTGCCAATACTTATATTTCTATTTTCCATAGTTTGAATGTAACTAGCCTATTTCCCTAATGCTAAAAATCAGTACATTTCCTTCATCATTTCTGTCTTAACTGCTTTCATAACTCTCCTTTGTCATTAGTTTTTAGAAGATTGATTGTGCTGTATCTTGGCATGGATATCTTTGGGTTTATCCTTGCTTGGTATTTGAGACTTAGTTTTATGCTTTTTCCCAAATTTAGGAAATTTTCAGCCATTATTTCTTTTTAAAAATTTTAGCTCCACCCTCATTCTCCTTTTCTTCTAGGACTCCAGCAACCCAGTGTTAGACCTTTTGTTATAGCAGGATGCATACCTAAGGCTCTATTTTTTCAATCTTTTTTTCTCTTGTTTAGTTTGGGTAATTTCTAGTGTTCTATCCTTAAGTTCACTGCTTCTGCTGTTGTATTTTTAGTTCAAGACTTTCCATTTTGTTCTTTGTATCTTTTTGTTTCTTTGTGGAGACCTGTTTTCTCATTTGTCTCAGGCATGTTTCTGATTGCTCACTGAAGCACCTTTTGATGGCTGCCTAAATCCTTGATAATCCTAACATCTCTGTCACCTCGGTGTTCAGTACCTGTTGATTGTCTTCTCATTCCAGTTGAGATCTTTCTGGTTCTTAGTATGATGAATGATTGTCTCTTGATATCTGGACTTTTGGAGTATTATATTTAAAAGGCTGTGGCTCTTATTTAAATCTTTTATTTTAGCAGGCCTCCTCTGACACCACTCTTTCGTTGGAAGGGAGGATGCCTCCTTCTTCCTGCCAGATGCAGGTGAAAGCCTCATGACTGCTCCCCACGTTCTCTTCACTGACACTGGGGATAGGTTGCTTTGTTACCACCAGGTGGGGATGGAGTCCAGGCCCTCCAGATGGTCTCCATGGGTCCCAGGGTAGAAGAGGGAGGTTCTTACTATCAGCTGGTGAGGATGAAAGTGCCAGCTCCCCACCCAGCCTTCTGTGACCCCACCTCAGTGGGGAGCCTGGAATATCTACAGCCTGGTGAAGGTGGAGGTCTTGGCACTTCACTCAGCCTTTGCTGATAGTGGAAGTGGGGCTACAGTTCTTTCTGTGGTATCTAAAGGTTTTCAGGTTTTCTGTTTTCACTAAGCTGCACCTTTCCTATTCCTTAAATACTAGAGAGAATGTCTTGTTTGGTTTTTCCCTTTTTTTTTTTTTTTCAGTCTAAGCTGATTGACATTTCTGGGCTACTGATTTCTCCAGTACTCAGTCTGAAACAGGAAGAAAAAATAATCCAGCAAACTCACCACTTCGTTGTTCCTTTGGTCTTGAGGTACCCAGCTGTTGTGCCTTCTTTCTTCCTTTCGGAATCATGTTTGTTTTATACATAATGTCCAGAGTTTTTAGCTGTATTCACTGGGAGGAATAGGAAAAAAGATGTCTATTCCATCTTCCTGGAAGTATAAGTCCTCTTGGTGTATATTTAAAGAGTGAATTTTCTGAGATACTCCAGAGATGGAGAGATAAAACACCAGGAAAATGATTACTTCAAGGTATTTTACTCACGGACTTCTGTCCCACAATCTCCCACATCCACCTTCTCATCCATCCAAAATGTTGTTTATTCCTATCTTGACCCAATAACCCTCAACTAGGGAGTGAAACTAACCAAGAAATACAGGGATGTAGATGAAGCTTGAGAAAATGGGCTGTATTCATATTTTGTCTCAGCATTGAGACTGCAAGTGGCAGCTTCTTGAAAAACTGATGTGATACCAGTTGTGTCAACTAACCAGGTTCAGGAAATCTCAGATACTACACCTCACATGCACCTGTTTCCTGCTGGGCTTTCAAGCTCTGCAAAAGCTTATCAAATTACATTTCCAACCTTGGATATAGGAATGGTAATGCGGCTATATAGCCTGCAGCACATAATGAATGAAGGAGAATTTTCTTCATATGACCCATCTTCCAACCAGGGGCTCTCATATCAGTCTCTTCAGTGGTACTATAATAGAGGCTAAGGGTCCAAGATATGGGAATTTAACAGCCTTCCAACAATTAAAATGTGATACTTGGCAAGTCATTCAATTTCTTTTAAATTTCTATCTCCCTGTCTGTTAATTGGGTGTAATAATAGTATTTCTCCACTCTACCTTCTAGGTAGATGAGAAATATCTAAGATAGTGTATGTGAAAGGGTTGGCTTGCTGTATGTTATTACTAGTAGTAGTATTTAGAGATATTTCCTAAACAGAAGGGGGAAAAAACTACAAGCATCAATTTTTGAATTTATAAAGAGCAAATATTAAAAGTTATATGAACAAATCCTATATCAAACTTTAATTTTAATTTTGACATTTTCCTAAGTCCTAACAGGCCCTTGAAGATGATCCTCACTCTTTGTTTTTTATTACAGTCCCTCCCAACACACACAATTATAGCTTAGAAATTGATAAGCTCAAAGACATCTGTGAAGAAAAGAAAATAAAATTTTCCTAAATCTTCTTGTTTGTACCTCATGCTCTTGAAGGGGGAAAAAAGGGAAGAAAATAATTGCTTATCTTTTAATGATTCTTACTGTGTTAACCATGGGTTCCTTCCTAAGTAGCATAACAAAAGCTTAGCAGCAACTGCCCAAATCATTTAAGGAGATGTAGGCATTTGGTTTTGCCTATTCAGGAAAATAACAGATCTGGTCCCTATTCCACTAAGAAAAATACTGACAAATTTCATCTCATTAGACGTCATTAAATTATAAACTACATATAATGTGTTTAATGTTTGTTTCCTGTGGTGGAGAGTAGAGAGGAAGCCCCTATCTTGACTTACTAATCCCAGACATGATTTTCACTTGTGGTGAAAATAGGGCCAAATCAATAAATATTTGCAGAATAACATGTTTAATTTTTTTTCAGTAACTTCATTTTTGCAAATACTTTCTGTAACTGAATAATATACATCTAACTTCTAATACAAAATGCAGAAGACCAGAAAAATATGTTTGCTGCAAAAAATAATAATAATAATAATAATGTGGTTTAATTTCTCATTGATTTGTAAGTATCAGAGCTAAATACTCTTCACACACATATTTCCACTGGATCCATTTTATATGGGTGATTAAAATTTTGAAAATATTAGTGGGTACTTCATAATCTGAAATGAAATTATGAAATTTTATATACAAGAGGGTTAATTATTTTTAAAGGGCTAATCATGTAGCACTTTTAAACATAGGGATTATAAATACTGTATTTCTCAATATTAATCAAAATAATTATACTCTGGATAAATATGCATAAATCACTTAACTAAAGAATTTAGAAGCAGGCATGAGCACCAAGAACAGAAACTATACCATTTTCTATTTCAGATGATTTGTCACAACAACCCTTTCATTCTGCCACAAAAATTACCAGAGCATTTTGATACCAACATAAAACAATTTGATGGGCCCTGAGATGACATGTGCTAACTTTAACTTATTTAATCAACAGTTTTCAAGATATAACCAGTACTCTTTAGAAAGAAAAATATTTATCAACTGTCAGGCAAATGACCTTGAGCCAATACTTGAACCTCCACAACTTTTTCATCAGTACAATTTTTTGTCAGTAATTTCTAAGAGGTTTCCTATTGATAGAATTTTGTGGCTTCATAAGAAGAGTTTTCCTAATTTCAAAAATAATAAAGTGTAATCTGTTAAAAATATTGTAATTAGCCATTTTCAGTACACAGCAATGAGAAGCTGATTTCTTCTTCACACTCCTCAGTGACTGTAGTCTAGTCATTTGGTACATTTTTGGATTTCAATTCTGTACAGCAGGGAGGGGCAGCTTGTTTCTGTATTGTTTCTTTATTAGGGATTGTTTTAAGAAGTAAGAATAAAAACAAACTGTAGCCCTGCCTCTCTCACTCACATCAAATAGCCCACATGCTAATTGATGCTGGTCTGGCTATATTCAGGAATAAACAACCTTTTGGTTTCACAGGCTTGGTCTTTTCTGGCACCACCAATGAGACTTAGGTCATAGATACCATCTTCTCAGTTACCAAGACAGACACTTGAGAAGATAGGTGGCACACATCACACTCTCCCTCTAATGTATTTGTTAAGTCCCATGGAATCCACCTCCAAATTATCCCTAGGATCTACCCACTTCTGTCCATCCCCATGGCTCCTACCCAAGTAAACCATCATGAGGATGTGGATGACATCCACAGCAGCCCCCAGCTGACCTTCCAACCTCCTGTATTAATCTGTTCTCACAACGCTATAAAGAACTACCTGAGACTGGGTAATTCATGAAGAAAATAGGTTTAATTGACTCACAGTTCTACAGGCTGTACAGGAAGCTTGGCTGAGAGGCCTCAGGAAACTTAGAATCATGGCAAAAGATGAAGTTGAAGCACGCATATCTTACCATGGTGGAGCACGAGAGAGAAAAAGAGTGAAGGGGGAAGTGCTACACACTTTTAAATGACCAGATCTCTTGAGAACTCACTATCATGAGAACCACCAGAGGGAAATTTGCCCACATCATCCACTCACCTCCCACCAAGTCCCTCCTGGAACTGGGGATTACAGTTCAACATGAGGACACAAAGCCAGACCATATCACCTCCCATCCTACCCCTCTGCAATCTTTTTTCAACACAACTGTGGTAAACTTCATAAAACAAATCTGATCCCATCTCAAAACTCTTTAAGGGATTTCCTGTTGTTATGAATTTTTTAACCTTAAGAAAGCACTGTTTGATCTGCCCATATCTCTCCCCTTATTTCTCCAGTTTCATCTATGTCTGTGATCCCTAACCTACCTTGCATTAAACTTTTTTCACTTCCTAAAAAACACCAGGTGAGTTCTCTCTCTTCCTCTCTTCTTCCTTTTACCTCCTATTTCTTCCTTCTCCTTCCTCCTCTCAGTGTCTTTTATTCTCCTTACTTCTCCCCCTCTCTGCATTTGCATGGTTCTTTCTCTGCCTAGAGTAGTTTTTCCAGTTCCTGGATTATTCCTACCTCCTTAGACTTGAACAGCACTTTTTTAGGACAACTTCCCTGACCCTGTCTGAGTCACATATCCCACTGTATGCTCACATAGCATTCTTTACCTCTTTTAGAATTCCAATATCATGCTGTATTGGAATTCCTGCTACTTATCTTTCTCTCTAAACACCCTCACCCCATCTCAGTATTCTAAGCTCTGTGAGTGCACACACTGAGTCTCTAATTCACTGTATTTCTGCTTCCAGCATAATGCCTGGCATGTAGAATTTGCTCACCCAATTCTTATAGAATAATTTGTAATATAAAGTTAATGTAGCCCAGGACCCACAGTGGATCATGACATCCTCCCAGTGAGCCTGGCTGTACCCACACTGTCCTCAGTACAGCTCTCCCAGTGTTTCAGATGTTGCATGGGACAGGCCTGAGATTCGCTGTGATACATATCATTTTCTTGGACATTATATTTATGAAACATGATTTTAGTAAATAAGATATAATCTAGTTAATTGAGTTAAATGATTTACTATTTATAAAAGCTTGCATTATATGGACATATTTAATGCTCTGTATAGCATTTAGTTCAGAAATGATTAATCATTTTGAATGATGAACCACAGGATGATCTTCTCCTTTGCCCCCTCTCATTCTCTTACTCATACGATACTCCAACAACAACAGACTGCCTGTATTGGCAAAATCAAATGCCTTGCCATGCTTTCATGCTCATGGAACATTTACAAATGTTGTTTTCTTTACAAAACCTTTCCAAAAAGGAGTTAATTATATCCATCCTCCAGAGTTCACAGTACATTATTTTTACCTGTTTTACCCTGTCTCATTCAACCCTTTTTCACTACTAGCCCTACTGTCTCCTCCCTTCCCATTCATCCCCATATCTATTGCCTATATCTTAAATATATTAAAATCAAATTGTGTCTTTTCATCATTGCAAGTACTAACACACATAGCTAAAAGAGGTTTCAATAAATATTTATTTGTGCATTAAATTTAGTTCATAAAACATCCTAAAGAACAGATTGATAGAGTAGCATTGAATAAACAAGTCTATATGCTGACAGAGGTATAATATTAAAGCTAATATTATTGCTTTTTAATAACACTGCAGATTTGGCGCTTCCCTTTTATATACAAATGTGTTACCTCTGTCTTTCTGAAAGCTGTTGGCAATTCAGATTTACTCTAAGTGTCATCCACTGAAAAACATCCATTATGAAGTAATCACAAGACAGTTTTCAACACATTGTAGTCTTAGAGAATGCTATCACAGGTGATCTCAAAGCCCACATTTCATTCAGGTGAAAGCTGTATCAGAAAATTCAGACAAAAAAAAAAAAAAAAGGAAAGAAAAGATACCTAGAGCCCAAAGTTCTTCTTCATTTTCAAAGACGACTCTCTCAAATAAAGAGCCTCAAATAGAATTCCACTTCTCACCCTCATCATGGTGAATGGACTATAGAATAGACAATCCATGATTCCACTCCCCCACTCTGCTGTTGTGTTGGGGCTTTCACCCAGGCCCTGTCACTTTCTCAAATCAATTCAGTGTGCAGGCATGATTGAAGGTACAAGAATCATTAAAAGTCACTTTTTAGAAATCAGCTGGTTCATTCAAATGTCTAGTCCTCTTAAACAAATAGTCCTCTTAGAGAAAAGTGGACTTTATTGATGCTGCCATTATTTAAAGGATATTTGGAATTCATATTTGGACTATGACATGCCCTTTCAAACACTTCCAATAAAGAGAAGTCTTCATGTTTGAGCACTTGACTTTTGGAATGAGCCGGAAGTGATTTGGAGCTAAGTCCTATATGTGAATGAGGTGAGTGAGAAATAGCAACCACTTGTGAGCTAATTATCCAATTGAAAGAGAATGCTGAGCTTCATTTATACCTAGCTACTAAGGACTGGAGAGGTTAAATTACTTGGAGAGGTAAAATTACCTCATTTAATAAAATGACTTCAGAGTAATAAAAACAAATTTTTTTCTGTAACTTATAAGCCAAATTAAATGGTTATTACACTATCTGATGTATTGCTTTTTGAACTAAAAATATCATAACACTAGATAATAATTACTATATATGGTAATGATATATAGATGACATTAGATAATAATGGAATGACACATACCTTACCTGCCCTCAACAAAATTGTTTTCCCTCTTGCAAGCCACCTTCCACATGCATAAATTTAATGAAACTGCATTGGAACATGCATACCATTTTGTCTTCTAGTTTTGCTTGTCTATTTAACATGTAAGTATTTCATGGATATTTTAACAATCAAGTAATATTTTACCCCTCATATTTACCATTACTTATTCCAAAACAACTCCTTTATTAATGCTGGACATGTCAGTGGTATTTAACATCTTATCATTGATAATACTATACTATAATAAGCAAAATAGACAATTTTTACCAAGTACCAAAAAGATATTCATATCCTTTGAACCTGTGATTTCAGCCTGGAAATTGACTTTTGTATATTAATTCTTACATTATATTTCATCAGATGCAAATATATACATAAAAATAAATCTAATGTGCTTATTGTCCTGATCTTCTAAAGAAGTGTGTTTTCCAACATGGAGGATAACTGAGGTGACTATATAGTACTGTACCAGAAATGCTAGAGGTCTGGGCTTATAAAAGACACTTTGAATTCTAGGTGTGGAAAGAAAAGTTTCTATCTAAGGAGAGAAAGTAACAAATCTCTTGTTAGAGAAAAAGTTCAGAGTTACTGTGCAGTTTTATAATAAGCAGTTCATAAGAGGGATCAAAAAAGACACAGCATATTAAGTGAAAGAAGTATCATTATATGTTCTTGAATATTCATTTTCAAGATTATTTTGTTGTTTCATAATTAAAATTAAAATGATGTTTGTCCAGTGATCTCTACATTTTTTTTAGTGGTCAATACTAATGATAGCTACCAAGAAATATTATTAATTAAACATTATGACAATAATAAGCACCAAACCACACAATGAAGTGTTTCTTTACTCAGTAGTGTTGCCAAGTGGCAGAAGTTTATGGCTAAGAAAGTCTGTGACTTAATGAAAAAAAGCACTAAACGAGTCAAAACCATAAGAATCCTAGTTCTGGCTATGCTGCAAACACTCCATAGGGCACCAGAAGAATCACTCACAAGTTATTTGGGGACTCATTTTCTTAAAGAGAAATATAAATTAGTAGACATGGTCTACCCAAAATGCCTTCGCTGCTGAGCACTTAAAACTAGAAATCCTCTTTGAAGGCTGATGAGCAAGGTGAAGGAAGGCTTGGGCAAACAGAATACCCAGAAGAGGGGCCAGCCTTGAAAAGTAACAGAAAGTTTCTTGATAGATGTCACGACTTAAAGAAAGCCCTCAGGAAACACCCCAAACCCAAATGCCTAAGTTCTATACACCCTCCAGTACTTTGGTAATATCTGCAATTTCATGATTAATGGTGCCTCTTCTGGGTCTTGCAGGCCTAGAGATCTGGCTCTTGATACTGAATGTTAATATGACTTTGGGGTCTACACTTTAAAACCAAAAACCTCCAAATGGAACTCCAAAGTGGGATTAAACATCTGATATTCAGTTTAGGGAAAGGAATGAAGGATGAAATTACCAGAAGTGGGGAGAAGGGTCATGGATGATCAATGCATCAAAAAAAAACATAGAAAATTATGCCATACGAGCAAAAGTTGGTCCTACCTAAAAGAAGGTTAAAGTTCTGTTTTCTAGTCCATTAAAGTAATAATGGCAACCTAATAGCAATATTCTTAAAAATAGAAAACTTATCTTTCTTGCTTTGCATTATTCCTGAATGCCCAAGATAAAGCATTTAATACAATGCACATTCAATAAACATTTGTAGTCTGACTTAAGAACTCTGTCCACAGAAAAAGCCCAAATGGTTTAGATGACAAAACAAAAGATGTCATAGGAAAAAAATATATAATCTATTTTGGCAGCCTGACAAAAATTAAGTAGAATCAAAACTAAATTCAGATTAGTAGCACTACCATAAAAATATAAAATGAGAGCAAGGAAAGAGCACTCGTGCTTTTGTACAAAGATGGCCTATCTCCAGTTCGTTTATACTTTTTGCTTTTCTATAAAATGCTGGCAAAAATTGGTTGCTATAGTGGGTTTTTTTTATTTGTATTAATTTAAGGGGTACAAGTGCAGTTTTGTTAAATGGATATATTGCACAGTGGGGAGCCCTGGGCTTTTAGTGTTACCATTACTCGAACAGTATAAATTGTACCCAGTAGATAATTTCTCATCCCTCAACTCCCTCTCATCCTCCCAAGTTTTGAAGCATCTCCAGTGGCTTTGATTCCACTCTGTATGTTCATGTGTAGCTCCCACTTATAAGTGAGAACATGAGATAGTTAGCTTTCTGTTTCTGAGTCATTTCACTTAAGATAATGACTTCCAGTTCCAACCATGCTGTTGCAAAAGGTATTTCTTTCTTTTTTATGGCTGAGTAGAATTCCATTTCATGTCTACACATACACACATACATATGCCTTATTCCAACATGGAGGATAATATATATTTATACATATGTTATACACATACACACACATACACACACACCACATTTTCTTTATCCAATCATCTTTTGATGGACACTTAGGTTGATTCCATGACTTGCTATTGTGGATAGTGCTGTCATCAACATATGAGTGCAGGTGTCTTTTTTATATAATTTTTTTTCCTTGGGTAGATACCCAGTTGTGGGATTGTTGGATTGAATGGTAGTTCCATTTTTAGATATTTGAGAAATCTCCATACTCTTTTCCTTGGAGATTGTATAAGGAACTCAACTCAACAGCAGCAAGAACAACAACAAAAAAACCTCATTAAAAAGTGGGCAAAGGACACGAGTGGATATTTTTTTTTAAAGAACATACTAATGGCCACTAAGTGTATGGAAAAAATTCCCACCATCACTAGTCATCAGAGAAATGCAAATTAAAACCACAGTGAGATACCATCTTACACCAGTCAGGATGGCTATTACTAAAAAGTCAAAAAATAACAAACATTGGCAAGGATGAGGAGAAAAGGAATGCTTTTTTTTTGTTTAGATGGAGTCTCGCCCTGTTGCCCAGGCTGGAGTACAATGGCGCAATCTTGGCTCACTGCAACCTCTGCCTCCCATGTTTAAGTGATTCTCCTGACTTGGCCTCCTGAGTAGGTGGGATTACAGGCACCCTCCACCACACCTGGCTAATTTTTTTTGTATCTTTAGTAGAGATGACTATTCACCATGTTGGCCAGGCTGGTCTCAAACTCCTGACCTCATGATCCACCTGCCTTAGCTCCTAAAGTGTTGGAATTACAGGTGTGAGCCACTGCTTTTTACGCTATTGGTGATAATGTAAATTAGTACAATCTCCATTGTTTTGTTTTGGTTTGGTTTTAAATACGTGGCAGTACTCCCACTCCAAAGAAAAGACCCCCCTCTCTCTTTGGGCTTCAGTACACTCGAATGACATGACTCAAAAATTAAAGGAAGGAAGCAGTGAGGGAGGAAGGGAGAAAATTATTCTATTGAAGGAATCCAGTCATTTTAAAGATCTTTTACTACAATAAAGAATTATGTAGATAAAATGAATTTTCACTTATGCTTTTGTGGTTAAAGCAAGCAAAAACATACACACATTTTTCCAGATGAAATTCATGCTGCTTTAATTGAAGTTTTCCAGCTGCTACATAATCCTTCTTTATTTATCTGGCATATCTTCTCTGAGACTAACTGTCCCCCCCTCCGCCCACTATTTATTGTTTGAACTCCCATCCCTAGTAAATCAATTCATTTGAATAAATATTTGTTGAGCAAGATATGGTGTCATTGAAATTAACTCACCAACAAAGGGGCTCTGGGAAAGGAAAATAGAGAGCTGGACTGTGGAGGAAAAAAGGGCAAGGGTAAAGACAACTTCATATTCCTGTTCACTTGAAAAGACACAATGGCTGCCTGCACTTTCCTGCTCTCTCCATCTCTACACTTGGTTCAACACTCCTGTTGTCCCACCCTTCCCAGCTGCCCTCCTGCATCTTTGAACCTTGTTTGTGTCCTCCAAAATTCGTATGTTGAAATTCTAACTCTTAATGTGATTTTATTAGCAGGTGGGGACTTTGGGAGGTGATTAGGGAGTGCCTAACCCTCATGAATGGAATTAGTGCCCTTATAAAAAGAAGAAACAAAGAATCTTTCTTTCTCTCTCTCTCTCTCTCTCTCTCTCTCTCTCCACCCCATCACCCCCCAGCACCCCATCTGAGGACCCAATGAGAAGACCACCTCCACAAACCAGGAAGAGGGCCCTTGACACACACTGGATCATCTTGATCTTGGACTTCCCAGGCTACAAATAAAATTCTGTTCTTTAGCCACCCCACCTACGGCATTCTGTTACAGCAGCCCTTCTAGCTCCCTCTGACTCTACAACTCCAAAACATACACAACACACTCACACACTCACACACACACTTTTCTGATTTAGCAATAATGGTGTTGAACAATTACTGAGCATTTAATATGCAAGTATTGTGCTGAATGTTTTACAAATATAATTGTTTCATTCAATCCTCACCAAAACCAGTAAGTTAGGTACTACTGTAACTGAAATGCAGGTTCAGTCCCTCACCACTTGCAGAGTCCAATTAACATGGTATGCTATTTTAAAAAAATGATTTTTTATTCCAAAGCTAGTTTAGGGAAGAGTACAGGCTTCCTACCTCATTGTGCTGCTTTGCTTTTGGAGCAGAAAGTGGGTGCTTTTAAAAGGAGATGTGGCATGAATGGCATGCAGGGGAAGCAAGTAGGTGGGGGTCCACCTAACTATCTTTGGTGCTTTATGTTCCAAGTGGTAAGTTGACATCTTCGTGGGCAGAACTAGGTTGAAAAAGTGTTTAAAACTTTCCAGGTGGGAGAGAGTTTTGTAGTGGGCATACTTCCGGTTGTAAATTAATTGTTATCTCTTGAGGCAGCCTTGTAGTAGGTGAGAGTTTTACTCTGGAGCTTCTAAGCATATAGATGCAATTGCCCTGTGAGGAGTGTCTGATGAAGAGGAGGTAAAAGGTTATAACTGCATTTCTAAAGAACTAAGTAGGAAGTGGGGAGCAGGGGGAAATGGGGAAAGGAGAAAAGGAGACAAAATAATTTTAAAAACTCATTTTGCTTTCTCTTAAAAAAAATAGGGCTACTCAGTTACACTATTTTAGCTCAGTATTATCCATGGGAAACTCAGCTGCAAAAATGATATGGTCTCCCCAAGATCACACAGCTAGCAAGTAAGTGGCAGAGATAAAGTTTGAAACAAGGCTGTCTCCAGAGCTTGTGGATTTTTCTCCTTCCCATACGCATAAGCCTGGAAAGAGGGAAAGAAATCTTTGCTTGATCCTACCATCCAATGAAGCCATTTTCCAATTTTCTTTCCTTCAACCAGTCTATACCAACTCTTTATACATTTACTACTTGTTCCTTCTTCTCCTTCCTTTTAATTCATTCATCTTGTTATTTATTTTGCTGTGTTAATACATCAGCTGCTGGGGATACAAGATAGAAAAACCATAGTACATATTTTCAAGATACTTATAACATAGAGGGAAGAGAAAGACCTTTACAAATCCTACAAGGTATGATACCTTGTGTGCCATAAAAGATTATATATATAAACACACTTATGGAAGTACTGAGAAGCAAATGGTTAACTGAATAAAGATGAAGCACTGCCTGACCTTCTCTGTCACAAGGAGCACAGGTGACAGGACCATTGAAATGGCCTTTCCCTAATTCATTTCTTTTGTGGCCTCCTCAGGGACTTGACTCTGTTGAGTATCTTAGAACTATCTGCAACTTTTTTTTTGTAGTATTGTATTATCTTACCCATTTGTTTATATAATGTGTATTTATTTACTGAGCACCTATTCAATGCCAGACATTATTCTAGGCATTGAGAGTGCATAACCCCCTTCCCTTCCTCCCTTCCTTTCCTTCCTTCCTTCCTTCCCTTCCTTCCTTCCCTCTCTTCCTTTCCTTCCTTCCTTCCCTTCCTTCCTTCCCTTCCTTCCTTCCCTTCCTTCCCTCTCTTCCTTTCCTTCCTTCCCTTCCTTCCTTCCCTTCCTTCCTTCTCTTCCTTCCTTCTTTCCTTTTCTTCCTTCCTTTCCTTCCTTTCCTTTCCTCCCTTCCTTTCCTGACCTACCTTCCCTCCCTCCCTGCCTATCTTCCTTCCTTCCTCCCTTCTTCCTTCCTTCCTTTCTTCCTTTTTTCTTTCCCTTTCTTTCCCTTCCTTCCTTTTCTTTCTTTCTTTATTTCCTTCCTCCCTCCCTCCCTCCCTTCCTCTCTCTTTTTTTTTTTTATAAGCTCTTCCTCTATAACCCAGGTTGGAGTGCAGTGGCATAATCTTGGTTCACTCCAACCTCCACCTCCTTAAGTCCTTCCACCTCAGCCTCTTGAGTAGCTGGGACCACAGGCATATACCATCATACCCAGCTAAAAACATTTTATACACACACACAAACACACACACTAGTTGGTGATAGAAATACTAAGAAAAATAAAGCACAATAAGAAAAATAGAAAGGAATGGCTAGGGAGGGATGCTGTTTCATAGAGGGTAGTCAGGGAGGGTTTCTCTGAGAAGGTGATATATGATGAGAGAGCTGAAGGAAGTGAAGGACTGAGCCACGTGGCTGGCTGAAGGAAGTTTCTACACACAGAGAGAACAACAGGTCCTGAGATGAAAGCATACCTAGTGTGTTCAAAGAACAGCAGAGTAAGGAAGATACCAAGTGTAAATGAGGTCAGAGTGTGACCAGATCATGTAGGTCATGGCAGGGACTGAGAGTTTCTGGCAGACAAGAAAAATGCTCTAATTTAATGTTTTAGGCAAACCACTTTTGCTCTTTGGAGAATAAACACCACGTTGGCAAGGGTACCAGAGAGAAACCAACTTGGAGGCTTCTGCAATGGCTTTGTGAAAGAAGATGGTCATTTTGTCAACGGAGCCAACAGGGAGGGGATGAGGATTGTCTTCCTCCTACCTGTCTGCTGCTCCTGTGCCATCTTAACTGGTTTATCTTGCTGTTCTGATGTATTAACATTCATTCATTTTTTGGGTCTTGGACCTTTGTCTTCTCTTCTCCCCATACTGTCTTTCTTAGGGAATTTTTCTGGTCTCTAAGCTACCTCTCTCAGAGTAAGGCCCCAGGGCTTCTCCTATGAGCAGACAATTTCCATTTGGCTGGCCCTGACTCCTCGTGTTCGAGTTTTAAGACAAATGACTGGTAATAAATGATGCCATGTGAATGCATGGCTGTCACTTCATATTCATTTGCTAAAATTAAACTCATCTTCCTGTCAAACTGAATCCCTTGTCTGATTGTGTGTGTGTGTGTGTGTGTGTGTGTGTGTGTGTGTGTGTGCATGTATCCATCAATCACCTAGCAAGGCAAGCTTGAACTTGTTCTAGCCCCAATCCCAGCAATAATTCTGACCTACTTTGGTTCTTTCTCATTGTGTTTTTTTCCATTGACTCTTCTATCACATAGTACTCATACTTGGACAATTTTCATAAGCTCAAATACTTTAGAATTGTAAAAGTCTCTGGCTATCATCAGCCTGGCAAAGAGAAAAAACAGAGGGGAGGAAAGTGGATTAAATCTAAATCAGTGGTTTTCATCTGTGTTAATCAGATACCCAGGTTCCACAGAGCTGCCTTGGTAGCTTCCAAAATCAAGGAGTAAGATTTGGCTCTGAAAACTTGAAAAGTTTGAATGAATTTAGAGTAAACTACAGAAACCATCCTGGATTTCTAGCAGTCAATGGTAAAGACAGTGTAATAAACGTATGAAAGTCCAGAATATTTGTAATGAAGTTGGGGAACATTTATAAGACAACACACTTTCTGAAGCCCATAAGATCTCAACCTGCTTGCCAAATTGAATCACATTCTGATAAAATGCTTTCCACAGCTCATCTGTATTTAAATGGGGAATATATGTGAAGTGGGAGTTTTCAGGATACTATGTTCCATGAACATTAGAACCTTTTTGGCTTTTTCTCTGTTTCATGCAACATTGCAAAAGTAAATAAATAAATAACATTTAACATGCCCAAAACAGCTGGTCTGGCCTTCATGGTTTGAGAGATGGAATGCAGTTCAACAGGTTCTTCTCATTAGTTAGGTTTATATGTCAGACTAGCTGCTGACAGAAACCATGCAGGCAGAGTGCCTCAAAGTGTTACCTCACTCACATAGTAAGGCAGCTGAGACTTCACCAGGGCTCAAGTCTTGGAAAGTGATTTTTCTCTTCAACTCTGGTCACCAACCTGACTTTTCTGCACCTGATTAACTCTGGGACTATAGGAATTCACCTTTCTAGGCTTATTATCCTTATCTATACACAGAGACTTTATGCCTGATGACTTAAAGCTGGTTGGAACATTGGAAATGTATCTAATCTGAATTAAGATGTCATGTAAGTGTTGTATAATACACACTGACTTTTGAAGGCTTAGTGAGAAAAGAATATATAAAATATCTTTTTAGTAATTTTATATTAATTATATCTTGGCATATTTGGATACAGTGCTTAAAATAAAATATATTATTAAAATTAGTTTTAATTGTTTCATTTTACTTTTTTATTTTGGCTGCCAGAAAATCTAAAAATCACATTCATGGCTCACATGAAATATCTGTGGACAGTGCTGATCTACACCCTAGAGGCACTGTGGCATACTGAAAGTACATATTTAGTGTCAGAAAAACTTAAATCAAGTTTCTGGTTTTATTATTTCTTTAGGTAGGTCACTTAGCACAAATGCCAACTTTTCCATTGACCTTAGCAACTTATTACAACTCTGTGTGCCTCACATAAAATGAATTTTCTCATCAGTAAAATGGAATCACAAAACCTACCTTATAAGGTTTTGTAAAAATGAAATAATAAATGTGAAGAACAAAACCTGTCATATTAACAGTATCATATAACTATTAATTATTTATATCTCTCAACCTGGTTTTTATTATATTGAAAGGAGAGTAATACTTTAAAGGATGAGGTTATAATCCAATGAAATAATGTTTTTTAAATTAATTTATAAATCATGACAACTACGTGCATATGAGTAATCATTCAGCTCCAAAAGTCAACAAATCTAGGCAATGTTTGATGGTAATTACAAAATTCAAGTTCTGCCAAAGTAAATATAAGTTCAGCTTTTACACCTTTTCACCCTAGTTTAGCAGTAGGTTTGTCTACTATGCATTTTTTTATACTATTACAGACTGTGTTCAAAGTGAAGTTTAGGTAAACAGTCAAAAAAGCTCAGGACTGATGTTAACCTCACCCAACACTTGTGTATATGCACACATTCTGGGCATTTAACTTGTTCTCTCAATAATTTTGAGAGAACACGTTAACTAACTATAGTTAGTTATTAGTTATATGTTAACTAACTATAGTTAGGTACTGCATAGTTATTAGGTTGACTTGAGGCTTTCTATAACATATTGTCCTTTAGAAGTATGTGGACATACTGTGAGAAAAAAGATTTCAATCATCATATATGGTACAGCTCCTCAGGGGAAGGAAGAGATTGTTTTTTAATTTATTTTCAAAGCTGCACACATTCTTGAAGATTTATTAGGAGAAATAGATGCAAAAAAAATTTTTTTTAATGAGACAGGGTGTCATTCTACAGCCTAGCCTTGAATACAGTGGCACAATCATAGCTCACTGTAACCTTGAATTCCTGGGTTCAAGCAATCCTCTCACCTCAGCCTGTGGAGTAGCTAGTACTAAAACTGCATGACACTATGACTGGCTTTTTTTTTTAAGTTATTAGGGACAGGGTCTCACTATGTTTCCCAGGCTGGTATTGAACTCCTGATTTCAAGCTATGTTCCTGCCTTGTGCTAGGATTACAGGAATGAGCTACTACTCCTGGCCCTATGATGATTTTTTTAATGGAAACATTTATTCATTTATTCCACTAATAATTGCTGAATGCCTACCTTGTGACAGGCACTACTATAGGCACAGGGACATAAAACCAGTCAACCCAGATTGAGATCTTGTCTTCTTGGAGCTATGCAGTATCAAAATTATAGAGACAGCAAGTTAAATATCAAACATATGTGTATATACATACACAACTTCAAGGGTGATGTGGGCATGCATCAATCCAACTTCCTTGACTTTTTACTAAACACTATTTTGGACATAGTTTGTGAGTAGGATCAAAAACTCAGTCCATCTTTTCACCAAATGTCAAGTTACGTATGTTCTTCTGTAGTAGTAAGACTCATGGAACTCCAGCAAGAATCTCACCTATTTGATGCCAGATGGCACAAAAAACAAACCATTTATAGAGTGGAGAACAAGTAGGCTATACACAAAAGTACCGTTGCTGCACGATTCCTAATCTTTCAAACAAGTGTCAAGAATTTATGTGCTTAACTCCCATTAGAATTTACAGAAATCAACAGTGCATGAATGGAATAAACAATCCTTAACTAAAAAATGAAGTCTTGAAGATCCCCAAGATAAAAGTGTGCATTTTATATATGTTTTTGATAAGGATTTTTAATTGACAAATAATAATTGCCTATATTTATGGGGTATAATGGGATGTTTTGATCTATGTACACGTTAAAGAAAGAGTCTATAAAGCTAATTAACATATTTGTCACCTCACCAATTTATCTTTTGTTGTGCTGAGAATATAAAAAGTCTATTTTATCAATTTTGAAATATGCAGTAGATTATTATTAACTGTAGGGCAATAGGTTAGTAAAACGTATTCCTGAAGTCTAACTGAAACTTTCTACCCTTTGATTAACATCTTCCTTTTCTCCATCCTTCTCCCTATTGCCCACAGCCTCTGGTAATCACTGTTCTGTTTCTGTGAGGCTAACGTTTTAGACTCCACAAATAGAGAAATCATAGTATTTGTTTTTCTGTGCCTAGTTTATTTCACTTAGTATAATATCCTCCAATTCCATCTATGTTGCCACAAGGGACAGAATTTCCTTATTTTTTGAGACTGTGTGTTACTATATGGTGTATATATACCACACTTTCTTCATCTATTTATCCACATTGATGGACAGGCTACTTCCATCAGCAGAAGCAATAGCTTTGTCTATTCATCTACAATGATGGATAGGTTGGCTATTGTGAATAATGTTGAAATGAAATGGGAGTACAGATATATCTTTGCCATACTGATTTCAATTCCTTTGGATACATACCCAGAATTGGGATTGCTGAATGGTATGAAAAATCTATCTTTCGTTTTTTAAGGAAGCTCTGTACTATTTTCCAAAATGGCTGTACCACTTTACATTCCCACCAACAGTATACAGGGGTTCCCTTTGCTCTACATTTTTGCCGATATCAGTTATCATTCATCTTTTTGATAATAGTCATTCTAAGGACCTTTTAAAATTAAATTTTACAACTCTTTAGGTTGTAAGTAAAGAGCAGATCACACAATGTTCTGACCTTGCTTATTGGAGGCTGAGTGTTGAACAGCTGCCTGGTGTAGTGGAAAACACTCTCTGGCCTGAGTCTGCAGACCAACTGAGTCTTAGTCCCTGACTCAAGCATAAATATTTTAGATGTAGAAGAGCCAATGCATGCGAAGTGTTTTTATATAATGTTATGTAACATATACAACTGTACCTCTATACAGAACATTCCTGAACTGGTGAATGCCTGAGAGGAAATTTTTAATTTTATGTAACGGAGTTGTTTTTAATTAACTGATCAGATCTACTGTGAAACAAATGCAAAAGACCCAGGGCTCCCTTAGAAGAAAACTGCTAGAAAAGAGTGGGAGCTTACAAAGACCGGCAGCTGTTGAAGGATTTAATACAAGTAAAAATGAAATGATAGCAGTACTGGAGCTGCATACCACACCCCCATAGTGACTAGCGGAGGCACCAGGCTAATGAAAATTGCCGGAAATTTCCACATTCAGAATTCTCACAAGAGGACAGGCCATTTACCTGGACACCTTCCAATTTTTTACCTGGACAATTGTCTTCCAGTTAACCTAGACAACTGTTTGCCCAAACAACTAGCAACTAATTCTAAAAATGTTAGAATCATAGCTCTATTCTACAATTATAATTGGGATTAAGTGATATGAAATGCACAGTCAAAAAATATTGGAACCCTGGGCAGGGGACCATTCCTACCTCTACCTCCTAAGCTTGTTGACATGCCCACCACTATGCAGTACAGTGACATTCAGACAGATGATGGGTAACAGCTAGTTACAGAAGTACAGATTATAGAGTTTATAGACGTAAAGCATTTGGTATTTTGAATCTCTATAAACAAGACACATTTTTCATAATGCATGCATGCAACAGCATTCTTTATACCCCATGAAAATGATTAACGACTCATTAACTATAGCCCTGCCAGAAAGCAACTGCTATAAATCACATACCTACTGCCAATACAGGATGCTGTGATTCTAGATCGACAGAGAAAGGCAATCCCAACCAAATTCTATGTGCTGAAATTGTATGTACTCAGCCCTAGTCATTAGTACCTTCTGAAAGTGAGCTGCCACACTGTTTTGAGTTGTTGGAGGTTTCATTCTGTGCTTCCTTGTTCCAGAGATTACAAAATCTTATTATCAGCCCTGGACTGTGTTCAAGCTTAGAGGACTTAAAGAGTGATTTGGCTGGTAGCTTATTATTATTATTATTATTATTATATTCAATTAGTAAGATGAATCAGCACTATTTCATATGAAAACTTCTTATAGTCAGCTTTAATTTCTGCTTGGTAAAGAAAGGGAAGCAATATCTTTTTTTTTTTTTAAGGACAAAGAAAATGCAATAAACTATAATCGTGATTTTTACCCAAGATTAACATCATCTTGCAGTCTTTTTCTGGGTAGCTAAATGACCAGTTTCTGTTTCAACCCATTTGCTTTCTGTCCTATAGGTAATTATTAATAATCCACAGGCAAAATTAGACCATTAAGTATCCATCATTTAAAAGTTTCTTTTCATACTATTGAGCGTTTTATTTCTGTACTGATAAATCAAGTTTTCTTTTCAGGCCACACCACTCTTTTGACTATTAAAAAATTAATGATTTATGAGTCCAATGCCAGATAAAATCTGCAGATATTTTGTCATCTATTTGAGCACCAGATTATGAGCTCAAGGCATAAAATATCTGCTCTTGGCTCATTATCTACATGAGAGACATTAACTTATTAGAAAATGGTTTGAAATTACTGAGTAGTAAAGCAAATAAAGAATTATGTAAACGCTAATATAATAAGACTAAAAAGCAAACAAAATTCCCTTAAATCCAGAGTAAATCTTTGGTGAAAAAGACTTTCTGCCCATCATACAAATAATTATCCTAACCTTATTAAATTAAGAAAAGCATAGAGTCCAGTTGGAGCCCGTGCCATTGTCTTTCTTCTTCTTTTATAAACTCCCCAATGGTGCCTAGTACAGCATCCTTTATGTAGTAGGGTCATAACTTCCCACGAACAAAACTGTGCCCCATGTCTTTGATATGCCAGGCATGAATAGTGACAAAATAATAGAACTCGTGTTCTCATGGAGTCTAGAATATTTGTTAAATGAATGAAATAATGCTGCCCCAGGACTTATTCTTAGTAGAGTCTGTTTTAATGTGAAATTAGGCAGATGATAGCACATTTCCATTTTAACCAAATATTAACCACATTAAATTAAAGTAGTAACCATATTTATGAGGGGTGAGAATTTTAGTTTTGCCTTTATTTTTATTTTATAGGGTTCAGTTATAACGTCTAAAAAATTAAGAGAAATGAAACTGGAAGGACTAAACAAAATGTAAGTTTGGATGGTCAATATGAGATGCTTTTTAATTAGAGTCTAGGGTAACCTTACTTACTTTAGAGTCTTTACTTTCAGCATGTTTTAATTATGTTCATTTGTCAAAAAGCTGAACACCACAGAAGCTCAAATAACCATAATCTGCTCGTATCATATAACAGGTCCTCATAATAATGGTCCTAATGCACTGTATGACTGAGATAACCACTGAATAATCAAAGAAAATATGCCTCATACTTCTAGAATTTTAAAAATTATATTGCATTTTTATTTCATGAAAATTTACAATGCATGCAAGATATGTGTGACTCTCCATTAACCTGAATATTAAGTTAACTTCCTACTTCTTATTTTACCAACACTTACTTCTTCTCCTCACCTACCCTTCCAAAACATTCTCATGCACACACGATCGCAGCCATGACACACCCATGTGGGGGTCACTGTTTTGCTTTACAGGGTTGAGGCTAAATACATCTTTTAAAAAAAGGCAAAGGTGAATGAGACAACTTAGAATATTTTAACAGACAAAGGGCTTTTCCTCTAAGCTCTAAAGTTTTATCAGGCATTAGTACAAAAATGTGCATTTGCTCTTCTCATTCACAGAGTCACACTTCAGTAATGTGTAATATGAGAAGAGTTTAAAGACTTCCAGAAGAAGAAAGCATGCTACATTTATTTAAATAACCATCACTTTGCTCATAAAACATCAAGAGAATTCATTCAAACCTTCATCACCGAGACAGTGCTGTCATTAATGGCAAAATAGTTGCTTAGCCTGACCACATAAGCCTTTAAGCCTGTGTCCCTTGCTTGTTAATCTCTTACAGTCTGACTTTCTCTTCTGAAAGTGCTTTCTCTAAGATTGCTAATGATTTTCCTTATCACCAGATCCACGGATATTTTCTTATGTGTTATTCTTCTAAATCTCTGAGTCACAACTTACACTGATGATCACTCCTTCCTTGAAATTCTCTCCTCCCTCAGGGTCTATAACACTGGTTTTTAGGTTCTTCCATGATCTCCCTGTTTCTTTTATGTAGGCATTCTCTTAGTTTTTTGATATGTTCAAATGGAGGGGAATGGGCATGCTTGTTTTGTTTAACCTCAACCTTCTTCTCAACAATCTCTCGCTTGGCAATGTTGCCCAATAGTTTCTCTATAAATACTTTCTGAATTTGGGCTCTTCGCTTTCAACTGAGTATAACACATCAACATTTGAGTATTCCACCAGCATTTCACGTTCAAGTATCTAAAATTAACTCACTCTGTTCGTTACCAAACCAGCTCCTTTCTGTTTAACTTTTGTTTCCTCTGGTTAATGGTGTCTTCTGCCTCCTAGTTCTCCAAGTTCGAAACCTGAGAATTGATTCTTACCCCTGGATCTCCTTTGCTTCCCTGAGCCAATTACTCCATAAGAAATATGGCTCCTCTTAACAAGCAGATCCACCCCTTTGCTTCTCTTCATTTTTCCCGCTCCACTTCTATCAGTTCAGGCTTTCCCTATAGTGATGAGTCCCCCTGTAAACCGGACCTACCTCCTAATTTCTTACTTCTTAGAAGATCCAGCACAGTGCCTCATATAGAGTAGAAGGAGTTCCAGCAATGTTTGTTAAATTGAATAAAGGAACAAGTCCTTAAGTTTTCTGAGAGGAGGAAATTGTCAACATAAAGGGAAGAAGAAAAGGTAAACTGCTGAGTCTTCAAAAGTTTAGAAGTTAAACTGAGAAGGAAAATCTTCGAGATGCTAGTTTTAAAATTAAAAATGAATTATATTAACACTTTGGAACATGTTTTGTGGCAGAGCAGAGAGAAAAGTCTAACAAATGAACCTTGTAGTGTTTTGGAAAAAAACATGCCAGATTCTTAATGTTTTGAAAACTCATTAACATTCTGAAAAAGATTCACTATTTGGGGTGTTCACAAATATGGTTATTCCCAACTCCTAAGGCATGGTTTGCCTAGCATGTTCTTTCACTATTCTGCTCCTCAAATAGATTAATACAATGCCCTAAAAACTTGCAGTTACTTAGATGTCACAATGAAAAAGGTCACTTTTTGCAGCAACTAAGATGTGAAAACTGTGGTCAACTAAGATGTGAAAACCATTATCAAGACCATTATCAACTAAGACATGAAAACCATTATCAAAAAAGGAAGGTGTATAATCTCCCCTCCTACTGGTCACTTATTCCAGGTTAGTAATATTTTTGAATAATTGATCAGAAAGTATTTCTGTGCAAAACCCCCAATGGTAGCCTTTCTTACCAAGATAATTAAAGTTTTAAAGAAAATTTTAAAAAGGTTCTTTTTCATATACAGCTTTAAACTTTGGTAACAGCTGAAAGCTACAAAGACACATGTTTTAAGCTTTAAGCAGAAGAGACATCATTTGAAATGAATTACTCAATTTTTTTTAGGATGTTTCATTCTAACCTATTATTCTCTGCATTTAGCAAAGGCTAATTTGTGACACACACATTCATGTAAACAATGCACAGAACAAAAACACTGTTTTTGCTAATGATGATACTGTACATCACTTGGCAAAAATCTGAAATAGATTAATTTTGAAAAGAACGTCACTGGTTTTTAATAAAATGGTATATGCTTTTTATAAGAACTAAATTAAGCAAATTATATCAGTTTTCCTAATACACTGATCAATATAGTACATATAATATGCCAACAGTTTGTAAATCCTCAGAATCCTTCAAATCCAAGGATTGGGACATATAGTTTTGCTTCATTTGCTTTGTTCTTTACTCTTAAAGTGAAAATCCATTTTTCTTGGTTTGGTGATACAGTATAAGGAATAAAAAAAAAAAGAAGAAGAAATTAGCTAAGACCAAATAAGCCTATGATCTAAACAAATTGAAGCAATAACTTTACATTTGAGAACTTGCAGATGATATGAAACTTTTGTCAGCTACTAAATGTATTTTTCAAAAACCCTGTTGATGGAAGATGTAGCTTCCAATGTTTTCCACAGTAGAGTTAATGAGCTAGATGGAAAATATCTCATTAATTTCTTTAGCCCCCTTGTGAATCAAGAAAAATGACATTTTTATCTACCAGCTGGTAAAACTGAAGAATTATTGGGTGTAACTGTGCTTTACTATACCCTGAGATGTGGATATGAAAGAATATTGCAAACACACATACCCTCTTCCTTATTTTTAAGGAATCAATATCTGCTTAAAGAATAAGGCTAGTTGAAACCCTTGGATCTTGGCCCTATAAATTTTGGCAGAGTAAATTATTGCCTCATGGACTGGCAATGCAGTGACTCTTTTAATTTACTTTTAAATCGCTTTTTCCTAATCTGTACAACCTAACATCTGGCCAATTATGAATCTTCAGCAAACTTAAGTCTCTTATTCTATACATTTTTTTAAACTGTAAAAATTTAGGCAATAACTCTTTGCAACTATATTGAAGCACTTATTGGGAAGCAAAAAAGCACAAGTTGATTTGTATACTTTCATAAAAACGATATTCAACATTTTACTTAGAAGTTGCAAACCACCAGATAGTTTTGAATTCATTTGATTTGCAAAAAGTAGAATGTTTTACTTGAATGGAAATGCCCTCAAGTTACTTCCAGCATGGCTATAGGACTGATTTTTCTAGGTTAAGGGAATGCCAAAGTTTAGTGCCTCATGTATATTCTTTAAAAAAAAAAAAAATCATCCATTTATTTAAATGGACTAAGGAAATTCAAGAACAAATCAGGGAAATTTAACATCATTTCAGTATTACCAACATAGGGCTTTGTGTAACGACTGTGACATCAAGCTTTAAACAGATAAGGCTTTACCTTGGCTCGTCCAATAGAAATACAATATGTAAATTAACCCATATTATCTGTATGCTGATTGGCCTGAGTTCCCCCGAATGTCACAATCTCACCACCCAGCAATGAGGTATTTTACTGCTCTCGAGATCAGATTATTACTGTGGAGAAGATTTTTATTTTTTGTTTCATTAACAGATTATTATAAAGCAGTAAGCATGCGGGAAAAGAAGCAGACGTTTTACATTGGGAATTTATGAAAGCATGTTTGATAGTTTTGGGTAGGGGAACTGGGGAGTTAGTTGTTTAAAATTTTGTATCATCACCACAAGCAAAACTCTTCGGAAATGGTAAAATAAGAAAACGCATGATTCTAGAGGCATTCCAAGCACCCACGTCTCAGGCTATGTGGTGTTTGTAATATCATCCGACCTTTTGGACTGTTGTAAGTTTTATATATTTGTCATATTCCTAGTATTTTTCATCTGTAATAACAAAGGGGAAAAAAGGAAACTCATACACACAACTCTTTGACATCACGAATCATTGGTCAGTCGAACTTGCAAGAAAGGAAAAGAAATACTGTTGCTTGGTGGGGTGGAATGCCAGGAATGGCCATTTAAACATTTTGTAAGCCTGATTCTTTACTGACATCCTTTAAGGTAGAATGAATGTAACTCATATTATAGTTGTCCTCTGAACTTGGCTTTCTCCCTACTTTTACGCATATCTGCGTGCACTGGAGAATAGAAAATGACTAACAAAAACAGAGCTGCCCTAACCTGCTTCCTTTCTTCCCCATTGACAATATTTTTTACTGTGGAAAAAAAAAAAAATTCTTTCTTCTTTTTTCCCCATTCTTTTTCTAAGCTAACCTGCAAATTCAAAGGTTAGCTGGAGATATCATTTAAAAAAAAAAAAAAATCTAAAAGAAGCCTCCAGTGGTTTGGACCACCCTAAAAGAAAAAGGAAGAAAATGTTTGGGGAGGGCTAGGGTTCCGGGAAGCTGAGGAGGGGAAGGGCGTCCCAGGCACAGCGACTTCCTCATGCGCTGCCTTTGACAAGAGGATGGGCCTGAGGTCCTGAACCGGCCTTTCCAAACCCCCACTTCAAATGCGGGGAGGGAAAAGTTCAGAAGCAGCCACGAGGGGACAAATGCTTAATGCTGCCAGTTGAACTGGACATGGGAGTCAATAAACCCAGCGAGCTCTGGAGACAGGTAGGGGCTCCTGCTGGTTCCACAGAGGCTGAAGCAGCCCCGCCGCCGCCCTCGCCACCGCCACCGCCGCCGCGGCCCCTGCGTTACTGGGGGAGACGGTGCCGCTGCGACAGGGGAGGACGCGGCTGGAGCTCAAGGAGGCTCCAGCGCGCAGGCGCCGCCGAGCCCTGCCTGGATGCTCAGTAAAGGCACTAAGGCAAAAAAAAAAAAAAAAAGAAAAAAAAAAAAAGAAAAAAGAAAAAGAAAAAAAAAAAGAAAAAAAAAGGGAAAAAAATCAGCAATTTATAGAAAGAAGAAGCTATAGTCTGTCGGGATATCCAACACCAACAGGTAGGAGGATATACTCTTGGTTAAGTTTGGGGGAGGGGGGATGCACAATGTTGATGAAACTGAAACTGCAGGTTCACGGGGAAAGAGCCCTCCCTCAGGTTTTTGTGCGTGTGTGTGTGGCTTTTTTTCTTTTCTTTTCTTTCTTTCTTTCTTTTTTTTTTTTTTTTTGGACAATAAACTGCATAATGGAAGTACATTCAGACAATGCATCTTCAGTAGGGCTTACTGAGAACTCCATTTCTGGAAAGGCTTTCAAGACCGAGGAATATCAGACTGCGAATCACCGGGAACGGTTCCTTTGCAGCACAGAAGCAATTTCTCTCCCCATCTTCGCGTATGTAATGCATGTCTCTCTCCCTCTCCCCCTCCTCCACCCTCCCCCCATTATAAATCCAGGGGTGGTGGATTTCAGGTTTCGTAATGTTGCATGATGCGATCAGTATTTACCCGAGGATGTACCGGTGGGGAAATTAAAATCATCGAACGCAGTTTTGCCTGGGCTTCCATCAGCATATTCCGGGCCAGTGAGAAGTGGCAAAGGAAACACACTTGGTGGGAATAACAGAGGAAGCCGATTCCCCCGGTGTGGTCCAGGCACCAAGAGACAATGTGCATTTTGTTTTAAAATGAAGCTGTTTGCAATTTGCAACAAAGGTTATGAGTGTAAATGGGAAAGGCTTAATTGCCCAAGAAATACAGGTTCATGTTATATTCATTTGAATCCAGGCAGCCAAGGTTTACAAATGGAAGTGCATTATTCCTCTGGGTGTGTTTCCCTGGCCAATATTTACATTAACCATTTTAATAATCATGTGGGCTTAAAAGATTTGCCAAAAATGGGGGTAGGGTGGAGAGGGAAAGACAAATGATTAAATCACATCAAATCTTGGGACAAGTTCCTATTAATTTTGAAGTTTCATTTTGAAATTTTGCTTTAAGATGAATCAACAAATACTCTTATGCAGCATGAATAGTGGCACTTAAGACATATTTTGCACGGGTTCTTTGGACCCACATCAGCAGAGAAGCTGCCTGTGAAACACTGACAGATACTAACAGATCTCAAATAAATGTAGGTAGTCTCTCTGACTCCCAATAGCAATCTTGTTGATTCCATTGTAATTCTAGTGATTAATTCTTGGACTGGCATATTGTACAACAATGGGACATTTTATTCCTTCTCTCCTAAAGGTACCAAATCAAATGTGTATTGTCCAAAATAGGGACATTTTAAAATTTACCTAGCTTAGAAAACTAAACAAGCCAATTCTCTGAAATCTTGAGCAAAAATATTTACTAAAGCAAATAATACTATTCAAAATTAAAACTTTATTTGCTTCCCCATAAGTGAACAGCTTTATGTTGGCACTGTCTGACATCATTGCTTGTTAACTTAAGAATTGATAGCACTTTTTTTTTTCCAGATATTCTGATGGCAAAACAAATGGAAGAAAAGAGGAAGCATGACTGCAGATTGGATCAGTTCTCTTTGTGGATTATATTTTCAGTAAAATGTATGGATCTATCTTTTCCTTGTTCTTATATCTAGATCATGAGACTTGACTGAGGCTGTATCCTTATCCTCCATCCATCTATGGCGAACTACAGCCATGCAGCTGACAACATTTTGCAAAATCTCTCGCCTCTAACAGCCTTTCTGAAACTGACTTCCTTGGGTTTCATAATAGGAGTCAGCGTGGTGGGCAACCTCCTGATCTCCATTTTGCTAGTGAAAGATAAGACCTTGCATAGAGCACCTTACTACTTCCTGTTGGATCTTTGCTGTTCAGATATCCTCAGATCTGCAATTTGTTTCCCATTTGTATTCAACTCTGTCAAAAATGGCTCTGCCTGGACTTACGGGACTCTGACTTGCAAAGTGATTGCCTTTCTGGGGGTTTTGTCCTGTTTCCACACTGCTTTCATGCTCTTCTGCATCAGTGTCACCAGATACTTAGCTATCGCCCATCACCGCTTCTATACAAAGAGGCTGACCTTTTGGACGTGTCTGGCTGTGATCTGTATGGTGTGGACTCTGTCTGTGGCCATGGCATTTCCCCCGGTTTTAGACGTGGGCACTTACTCATTCATTAGGGAGGAAGATCAATGCACCTTCCAACACCGCTCCTTCAGGGCTAATGATTCCTTAGGATTTATGCTGCTTCTTGCTCTCATCCTCCTAGCCACACAGCTTGTCTACCTCAAGCTGATATTTTTCGTCCACGATCGAAGGAAAATGAAGCCAGTCCAGTTTGTAGCAGCAGTCAGCCAGAACTGGACTTTTCATGGTCCTGGAGCCAGTGGCCAGGCAGCTGCCAATTGGCTAGCAGGATTTGGAAGGGGTCCCACACCACCCACCTTGCTGGGCATCAGGCAAAACGCAAACACCACAGGCAGAAGAAGGTTGTTGGTCTTAGATGAGTTCAAAATGGAGAAAAGAATCAGCAGAATGTTCTATATAATGACTTTTCTCTTTCTAACCTTGTGGGGCCCCTACCTGGTGGCCTGTTATTGGAGAGTTTTTGCAAGAGGGCCTGTAGTACCAGGGGGATTTCTAACAGCTGCTGTCTGGATGAGTTTTGCCCAAGCAGGAATCAATCCTTTTGTCTGCATTTTCTCCAACAGGGAGCTGAGGCGCTGTTTCAGCACAACCCTACTTTACTGCAGAAAATCCAGGTTACCAAGGGAACCTTACTGTGTTATATGAGGGAGCATCTATAAATCTCTAGCCTTGTGAAACACTAACTTTCTCTGCTGAGCAATTGTGGCCCACAGCCATATCTTCAGAAGAAATTCAAGAGTGGAATCAGCAGTTTTAAGGATTTGGGCAACATTCTGCAGTCTTTGCAATAGTTCACCTATAATCCTATTTTAAATCTCAAGAGTGATCCTGCTGACTGCCAGCGAAGGTTTGTAATTAAGAAAGGACTGAACCACTGCCCTAAGTTTCTTTATGTGGTCAAAAACTAGATAATGAAAGTAGCAGGTGCTAAGTATCAGTGCTAAATGCTGTGTATGTCACTACATATGAAAAAACATCAAAAAACAATTAGCATTGGACATCTTAATAAATTAAGTTGACATGAGGTAAATGTGTTGATAAAAACTAATTTTAGAAGTTTGAAGACTTTAAAACATTTCATACTATTTATTGTTTTGCAAAGACTAAAATATTTGGGAACTTAAAGTACTGTAATCCACTAAAGATGTGCCAATGAATTATTGGAAAATCACACTTTAAAAACCGCCTTGTAAGTTCTGGGGAGCATTCCAAAGCAGTATATTGGTTCCAATTAGAGTTTACTTTTTTGTATTAATACATTGCTATTTCTAAATACCACTTTCCTTATCTACTAGTAAGATTGCTAGCATTGAACTGTATTATGTGGTTTTTGTTGATTTGGTATAACGTTTTTCCAATTCATTTATATTTTACAAATGCTAGATATTGGTCTGGGAGGCAACATTAATGGTACCAGCCGGTCACAACTGAGCAGTTCTAATAATGCAGAATAAACACATGTTGCCTTAAAGGGTTATCTAGTATCCTTCACCTTATTTAGCATTGGAGCAAATAGTCAAGGGAAATCGAATCAGTAACTGGTCACAGTCATGCATCTGGAAGTGCATGGAAGATCATTTAGTACTTTTTCCTTTTTTCTCACATGGTTTGAAAATTAAAGTGCACATCACTGAAATAATGAAATTTCCTTTTGAGGTGTGCTACACATTCTAGAGCGTTCTAAGAAGCAGGCAGTTGATGTATATTTATATTTTAAGTCAGCTGTCAAGGGGAGACCACAGCCTTAGTATGACATCCTGCACAATTTGTGAAGCATTTATTCTACTGAAGGCACAGTCTTGTTTATACTTTCTGCACATTCAGTGTATTGGTCGTTTAAATTATTTCAGTTTTAACTTGTGAAAGCTTATAATATGATTTCTGGTATTTTAGAAATACATTAGAGTCTGTGAGTCTCATTCTTTAAGATACAGATGTGTGAACTTCAATATAAAGTTGCATTTGCCAAAATTTACCCGTGTAGCCTGTTAATTTTCTTGAAATAAGTTTTACATTTTTGGCACGTAACAGTTTTTTTTTAATCTGGGAGGCAAGCACAAACTAGGGAGACTAGCTTTATTATGTTTTTTTTTTTTTATTTTTATTTTTGTAGCTAGTATATTCCAGACTGGAAATGTATGAATGATAATCAACATAAAGCTGATAAACTGATATAATATTATCTATAAAAGCATTATTTGGTAGTTTATTATCATCATCCCTCTATTGTTCTTACATGCCAGTAGTATTTAAAGATGTATACCTGCTTAGTTAATTGGCTAAGAATTTTAGTATAAATATCACACTTTAATTTGGAGCAAAGTACTATAGAAATTTGGGGTTCTAAGTATACAACTTGTAAGAAGAATGGTATACACTACCATTATGACAAAACCTAAAAAAGTTATTATTTTGTTTGCTTTGTGTTGTTTTGTTTGTTGGTTTTTGTGTAGTTTTTTTTTGTTATTATTTGATAATTAAGATTAGGAATCTAACAGAACAGAATTTCATATTGCTATAGTACTTCTGTAAAGAGAACATCAATATAAATAAGGAAAAATAAATCAATGAGATGTTTCAATGATATATGCAACTATTCAGTTTTGCTCATATAAGGATAGTTCAAGCCATGATTTAGTGAGCATTCTGACCTCATTTTTACTTTACACCAAAGTTGATTGCATCTGAGACAAAGTTTAATGCACAACAGTGAGTTGGATCTAGCAATAAAGTCTTCTTGGTACTGAAATCATTATCTAAAATAAAGAAAATGTTATCAAAAGATTTTCTGATAACATTGTGATTGCAACTAAAAAAAATTTACAGTAGAAACATAATTGCAGTGATGATGATTATGGCGAACTTTGCTTAGAGGTTCAAATGTCACCAGCAATCAGTAGAAAATTCAGCAATAATCTTAAGGCCAGAGAGAACAGGTTTCACCATTGCATAGACAAGAAACAGTTATGGGTTAAGCGTCAGGGATTGAGGCGTCAAGAGCAAGAGCCAAGTGAAGCTGCCTGACTCCACCTAGCTATTTGGAATAACCAATTCCCACAGTTTTGGTAAGTGACCAGCCTCAGTGATCAAGTGAGTCAGGCCAACTGCAGTGACTTTTATTTAAGCCTACTCCTGACTAACTTGGCATTTGCAGGTCAAGCAGGAAGCAGTGGACAAGACACATCCTCAGTGAATCAATGCCATTTGTTACTCAATTGGTAACAGTCATAATCATACAAAATAAAAGGCTGCTTCAGTGTCTTAATGAGCAAACCACATGATCTCTTTTAGCACTCATTCCAAAATTCAGTATTTAATGTATTTAATCTTCAACCCATAAAAATACATTTCCACTGCAGCAGGTCAGGGGATATCCAACTTCCCTGTGAGACTGATTATCAATAATAATGTGATCCTCTTGGACTGAGCACACATCTGAGCTGAACAGTCTTTAAATTGTTTTTCATAATAGTGGTGATATGTTTGTGTGAATATGTCTGTACGATTTCATCTGGTTAGTTTTGTACATAACAGATTTGTTTGTGGGATGCCTGGCTGAAGCTAGGCATTCAGTCTGTGACTGTGGAATCCTATGCAGATATTAATAAAGGCAGAAAGAGGTGAGTAATTTGCCCAATTCTCCACAGAGACCCCATTTAAATAACACAAAATTAACCATAGTGATTAAATGAAAACTTATTTGTAGACAGGATAATCTATTGACTGAATTATCTTTTGCAGATATCAGCTGGATAGATTTCAACACCAGCATTGACTATAGAAGTTAACTGATTTATGTTTGTTAACACATGAATATGGCCACTTATCCATTTGCCTCAACTTCCATGAATGCTACCTGAATTGTTTGTTCATTTATTTACTTATTCAACAAATATGTGCTGGGTGCTGGGCTTGGTGCTGAGTACACAGTGGAAAACAAGGTAGAACAGTCTCTTATTTAGATTTCTTAATCCAGTGGGAAAGAAACAACAAATATGTAGTAACAATAAGTTGTGAGTGCTAATACGGTAAAAATTCCTAAGAAGAACTTGATCATAATGGCCACAAATGGACTGTTTTCCATTTTCACCTCGGTGCCTTATCACCTATCTTTGTCCAGTGTTATTTGGGATCTCATACCCATTACACATACTCCCTCAACTGAGAGGGAACTCACTCATTCTATTCAAAGCAACCTTTCACCCACACTAGATGAATCACTATGGTGTGTTTTAGAACCAGCTCCCATGTAGTTAATTCTATCTACATAATAACAGCAAAACCGAATTTTTCCCTTCCGAAGTTTCCTTCATATCCTGACTATCCACTTCCAAAACAGAGATATTTGAATTTCATCAAGAGATATGGAGGTGTCCTTTCTGCCATACTCAGGCCTTCCTGCAAGATAGAATAAAAATGCTTGGGTAAAATGCAATCAAAGGAATGAGTTATTTGTGTGCATCTTAAGATGACTTGCAGAGCCCCTCCCAGATAGCTTGTGAAGCGAGTGCATATCTTTCATTATTAAAGCATGCCACCCCTTCAATGTTTTTATTGCTCCTTAATTGGAATACAATAAAACTCCATAATCTTCTATCAGCTGAGAAGTTGGTTTGGCCTCCAAAATTCACTTCTACTGCAAGTACAATGAAACTGATTTATAACTACATAGATTATATTTTTCAGCAAAACTGTGTCATAATGAGTTGGGTTACACCTGGGATTACTGTAGGACAGTTGCAAACAAAACCAAAACTCTTCACTTCTGTGTATTCACTACTGGATAAATTTACTAGGTTTCACTGTTTCGTGGCATGTGTAGCATAGACTGTATTATTATTAAAATGAAAGCAATTTGCATTAATTTCATATTAAAGAGAAAAGAAAGAAGCTAAGATGGGAAATAGTGATGTTTCCTATACTGGCTAAAGACATTAAACAAGGTAGACAGTAACCTGAGTTTTGGGTTATTTGTGGTTCTAAAATCTTATGAGTTTATTTTTCTATGCAAAAATGCATCATTTTCATGTTTGTTAATATCCTTTTATAGATATTTTAAATGGAAATTGCAGGATATACTAAGAGTTGTTTATTGCTGAAATTTTTTGTTGTTATTGTCAACTGTGGGCATGTCAGCGTTCTGTGAGTTTCCTAATTCCCTCAGATACTCTTTTTACACCACATTAAAATGATAGAATTGCTCAATTTTGAGGCAAAAAAAATCATAATTAGTCTGTATAGTGGTTAAAAGGAAAATATCATTTGCAATGACTGGAATTTCTTTATTGGTCATCAGTCAAAACAGTCAAGTTAAAGGCATATTGGCACTGGACCAATGTAGAAAGAAGTTTTTGTTATTATTATTTTTATAACTATTTTTGCCTTATGCTGAAATGTAACAGGCTCTAAATAATATATTAAAACCAAAAAGCTTTAACTGTATGAAAAGATTATATAAACAAGTCCTGGTTTTTAAAATGGGGAAGGAGTTTTACATCATCTCTTTTTGCCAAAGGGATGATGTCCATTAGCTGCTCAATCCCTTTGGATTAAAAGGCTTTTAAAGCCAGTTTTCCTCTCACCATAACAGGCAGTTATTACAAGCGTTAGCTCCCTTAAAGGTCCCCAGAGGAAAGCAAAGAGAATGTATTTCCCTCTGAGTGATTGGGGAGGGGGGCGGGGGGAAGGCCTCAAAGCCACAGGTGGTTTGCGGTTTGGAATTATTCACACCTAACATTCACATCCTTGGCTCCTTCTGGGGACACAGACAACATCATGGTAAGAAAGATCTAGGTTTCAAGTTCAGCTTGGAGGCAGAAAACAATTCCCTTTTCTTCTCTCTGTGTTTGGAAAATAATAGATTATTGACACAAATATTAAAACTGATACTATAATGCATGTCCTGGTTTGTGTGGTTTTGACAGACAATAAAGTAACATTTAACTTATAAGGCTATTCAAGATTATGGGATAAAGAAAGAAGTCACTGATTATCCTACAATATAAGGAGGAGTGATTATAATCCTACAATATAAAGAAAAGTGATTATAATTTTTAAAGCTGAATTGACACTTGAGCTTGAACTAGCTAATTAGTCGCTTCTTTTCATAGCTTTTGGGGAAAAATCTGACTAAATAGATGAAAGAAGAGTTTGTTCTTTTCTATCAAAAAAATTAAAAGTAAAAAGATCAATTTCTTCCATTAAAAAAGGAATTTTTGAACATTTTTCGTAAGCATTTTTACTTAGACATAATTCAGTACAGGAACAAGTTATTGTGCATCTACTGCATGTGTGATTTGAAGAAAGCTATTTAACCTTTCTACATCTCCTCATCAATAAAAAGTGAACTGCAATGGTACATTATATCGTAAGGTTTTTGAGAGGATTTAGGAAGTGTGCATCCTTGTGAAGCCCTTAGCAGAGTCTGGCATCTTAAATAAATTTGATTTTTTACTGTGTTTGAGGGACTGGCCCTCTCATAGTTCACCATCTAGCAGCAGACACATCAGCACATTGTGAGGCTATGTGATAAATGCTGTAAAGAAGACATGTGAGATAAGTGCTAAAGGAACACAAGCAATTACTTCTGTAAAAGTGGGAGCACGAAGGAGAGATAGAAAAGGTTGCACTTGAACTCAGTCTTGAAGGATAATTTTAATTTAATATGCTTGACAAAGTTGGGGAAACCATTTCAGATGGACGGAATAACAAGGTGAGCAAAAAGCAAGATTTTAAAGCTCATGATATGTTTAACATAGGGATTCACTAATCAGAGAAGTTTATGTGGTGTGGCTACGATTTAGGTACTGAACTGGGAAGGCTGGCATGGTGTAGAGGTGAAAAAGCAGGACATTTGGAGGTTTAAGTCTTTATTCTGGCCCTTACTAGCTCTATGGTCTTAAACAAATCAGTTAAACTCTTTAAGTTTCAATTGCTTATTTGTAAATTGAGGAATAAGTAGTAACAACATTTTAAGATTTGCTTTGAAGATTAAATGAGATAAAAAAATATAACTATTATTTATTAAGTACTTACTATGTACCAAGCTCTGTTCTAAACACTTTTCATATATTAACTCAGTTGATTATCACAGTAATTAGATGCTATTATTATCTATACTTTGCAAATGAAGAAATTAAAGCACAGAGAAGTTAAGTAACTTGTACAAGTTGGCAAAGCATAGCTATAAAGCACTTAGTACAGTAACCAGCACATTGCGAACTTCCAAAAATTCTGGCTATTGTTATTGTTATTACTGCTGCTACTGCTGGGTTTTTTTTTTTTTTTTTTTTTTTTTTTTAATAGCTGAACAAGGTTAGAGACTAATGGAAACAGAAGTGACTGAGCAGAAACAGAGCTCCCAGCCTTCACAATTCAGCTCCACATTGCTGCTCTCTCCTTTCCCACTGAGAATCTGAAGGAAGCAAAGAATAGTAGTAGCTCTAATACCCCTCTCTGCTTTCATATAGGATTGTATTGCTGCAGAAACAGGAGACTTTATTTGAATTTTCAAATAACTTTTTAGAATAACATTGCTTAGATTTTAAAAGTGGGTTACACAGTTCACACCAGGTGGGCAATTTTACCTACCTCTGGCTCATATTATTCAGTACTAAATCAGTTTTGTCACATTCTATGTAAAGTGGAGATTTAAAATTCATGATTATCATAGGCTGAGTACAGTATTTTCGTGGAGTCTTGTCAAGTTCCCCTTTAAAGGTCCATCTTCCAGGAAAGACCATTATTCCCAGTCCATGTCCCAACTAATTACACTTCTTTCCCTACTGTGAAATTGCTCTACAGCCTTCTGTAACACTAGTGATTGTAGCTACACATAGTAAGGGGATGATTCACGGAGAATACAATGGCAGAATTACCCTATCAATACTGTTTGCTTGGTATTTGCGCATCACATGGTCCCCCCACTTTTCTAACTGTTGACTCGTGGTCAGCTGTTGACACACCTGGTTATTCACTGAATGTTTGTAGGCTGTTGTTTTGGCGGTTTGAACCTCTTGCTTTCAATCCACTTGGGCTGGGCTTCCTTCTTTTTATTTGACCTCCTGCTTTACCTCTTGCTGGCATATTAAATAAATTTTATTTTTTACTGTGTATGAGGGGCTGGCCCTCTTATAGTTCACCATCTAGCAACAGAGACATAAACAAATTATGAGACTATGTGATAAGTGCTATAAAGAAGACATGTGAGATAAGTGTTAAAGGAACTCTTGTGTCAAGGTGGTTCCAACTTCTAACAATAGCTGCTGTCTTCCTCCCATGTCTGTGGTCTCAGTAAACAGAGCTTCTATTTTATTACCTTACTCAGTCAAGAAGAGCTGTCAGCCTGGATGTTAGGCAGTGAGCTGCTGATCAGCTACAGGGCAAGGTCAATTCATTTGACCTCTTAGTCTCTTCAACTGTGTAATGAAGGGGTTGAGCTCTAAAATTCCTCTGGCTTGAAAAAAATCAATGATTTGCCCATCTGGGTCACTGATATTCCCGAGACATGAGTGACATGGCTATTCCAAATCAACATAGCTTCCCACAGCTGACACTGGTCCACTGAAAGTCACTTCCTATGTATAGTACTCGAGCTAACTAGGTAAGCTAACCTAAGCAGCTGTAGGCCCAAAGTGATCCCTGCTTATTGATGTCAACACTGGAGAATATCTACAGCGCATTAAAATACTCTTTCACTGGGAGTCTGCCTTATTCATGTGCCAACTTCATAATAGCACTTTTAATTTTAATCAGACAGACTTGATGCTATGCTTCCATTTCAGATAACTAAATTACGGATATTTGTGCCCTATTATTTCTTTGTATTTTATTCCTTTTATTTCCTTTTCATGTTCTGTCTCCAATTATAAATAGTTCTTGGATTTTTTAGGGGGTATGAAACCTTTTTCAAGTTTCTGTTTCAAACATACAAACCATAAAATTTAAGAGGATGTTTTAATACCACCACAGTTTTCAATTACAGAAGGACCCATTTTTAAATGGATATTTACGTCTACCATATACAAGGAGTTCTACAGGATTCTTAATAAATCCTTTGATCAAACCTGCTATTGGCTTGGGTTTTAGTTGTAGAGACTTACAAATTGAACATAAATCTAGTTTTCTTTTTATAGATGTTTTTGCTATGCCTAACATGCATGAAATAAAAATGGTTTTTAAATTTAACCCAGTGCAAAAGTGTTTTCCTATCTTTAATTACACACAAGGTTCAGATTTAAATGTCTATAATTAATGGTGCATTTTTATTGATACTTTCTGATTTACATTAAAATGATATAAAACATTCTTTTTATATTTTGAGTCTAGTGGCTTGTTGACTTTTAACTAGAAAATGTATTCTTATTATGGTAGTAATTTTTAGCTACCATTAATAAGAATAAATTTGATAGGTAATATAGTAGGGAAAATAGCCATGCATCCTGGAATTTATGATTCAAAGAAACAAGTGTTCCTATTTTTAGATGGTCCTGATACAGCCACAGAGCACTGGAAATTCAGAACAATGATGGCCATCAATGCTTCTAGATATAATGTAACTCAGTTCCTCGATGCAGAAAGAACCTATATTCTTCTCTGTGGTGCTATTATTTGTTACGCCTGGAAGGTCTTGAGCATTTTCTGCAGTGCATGAGCTCCAGTGCTTTGCGTTTTTATCATAGGCATAAAAACTGTCATTTTCAGGAAGAAAAAAAAAAGAAGAGAGAAACACATTTTCTACTGTATTGAGTCTTACTGAGGAAGATTTGCACTCTGTTGTAATTTTAAATCCAACTTAAATTGTATGTACAGAAAAAATAGATTCTCATAAATATTCAACTGAGAAACATTCTATTTTAAACCAACTAAAACTATACTTATATTGATAATCATGATCAATTATAATGTGTTCATTATAAGGACAAGGAGGAATATAAAAGAAATAAGAGACCCAGCTTCTTGACTGAGATGCTTCTACATGGCAGAAGACAGAAAAACATAGTTAAATATATTTCACCATTAGCAGCAGAAACCAGTATGTATCATGTACATAATCACTAAAGAGAAGCTACATTTAAAAATGAGACAGAATGGTAGGAACCAGTGACACTTGAAAAAAAAAAAATCATGAGTAGGAGAGTTTGAAAAGTTTGAAAGGAATTTTAACAAATTATGAGACCAATTTTTTAAGTGGTTTAGAATTTGACCCCACTGTTTAAGAACCTTCAGTGTCTCCCTATTATATATCTGGAACCAAATTCAAGGCCCATCAGTAAGATCCTTTACGATATAGCTTTATTTTCATCTATCCAGATACTTCTCTCATTCTTTTCTGTTTTCCATTTTTTATCACTATTTCATAAACACACATACACACACACACAGCCCTACCTCTCCTGACATACAGACACACACTTCTTCTCTCCCAAGCTATCCAACTCAAGCTATAGATCCATTCATCTTTAACCACTTTGACCCACAAATTAATTTCTCAGGTTTCTGCATGCCTAAATTATGTGTAACCAGTGTGTGGCTTTACATGATGTGATGATGTTCTCTACTTGCTTCAGATTTCTCTAGTAATGGGCCTTGTCTTCTACCTATTTTTCTGTTCCCACAAAGTATCCTAGATTAATACTAGGCAATAAGTAAATGCTTAACAAGGAGAAATATTATTTACTTATGACAGAAGATAATATATATTAATTTTAAAATGTCTTGTCTTTTCTATCTCTTTTCTAGTACTCTCTTTGCCCTTGTCCCAGTTGGGATGCTAATTCAAATATTATGTCCAGAACAGGGGAGTTCAGTAAGGGAGGAAGGAGAAAGAGAAAAAATCTACAATCACAATCTAGATAAGCCTGCCCTCTCCCCTTTATAAATGAATATACTATAACATTTTAATGACAAAGGAACTTTAAAGTTTTCTTTAATGAGGATGAATTCTGAACTATTCATATTTTGTCACCTTACTCCTTTATGGTTGGTTTCAGACCAATGGCCTATAGAATCAGAAAAGCTGTATGACATTTTCTTTATAGCTGCAATTTTCTTATAAACACACTAAGCAATATTGAATAAATATGTTCAACTTCTAAAAGACATATTTTTATTTTAGAACATTTTTCACATTGAACAATATTCACAGATGGGGAACATTTTATTAATCAAGAATATCTCTTAATCTATGCTTCAATAAGGACCTAAATTAGACTCTATTTAATAGATATCTCATTGCATCTTCAAAAATGTCATCATTTAGAAATCAGTTAAGCTGTAGTAGAATTTTTTTAAAGCCACACTAGCACATTTAAATGACTGAGAACAAGATCAAGAACAAGAGTTATGCTTATCAAGTATAAAATATTGCCTTAACATCCATATACATTCCCCAATAATTGAAATAAATTTGTAAAATGTATTCTAGAGTAACCCAATTTTTATCAGATGTTTCAAATATAGTGATTGAAAAATCCCTCTGAAACATCATTAAGAATACGACCCCATAATTTCATATTCCATTTTATGTGCTAAGAATATTAACCTAATAGCAAATGAATTTATAATATATATCTAAGTATACTTTAGAATAATTTCATTTCATTTCAAATAGATTACAGGCTGTTAACATAAATGCTGTTGAGTTTGGTGTATAATGGTACTTGTTATTTTTATTAAATTATTGTTATCATGACCATAGTTATTTTAAGTCAAAATAAACAGGGACAATTTAGGTGTCAGTTGGACATAAGAGTAAGAAAGGCTTAAATTTTAATTTATCTGAGAAATAAACACCCTGAGTATTTATCAATGATAAATACAACTGTATAGTTGGATTTCTTAATTTCACAATTTCTTAAAAAAGCAAATGTTGTAAGTTCTAGGCGGACATAAGCCCATTTTTAAAGCTAATATCTTTTTTTATACTAAACTCTTCAGTTTAAAAGTTCTTCAGAGAGTTAAATGATCATTAGATTCAGGGACAAATAATTATAACCTTTTATTTTGTCAAAGCAATATAAACTCAGTGTATTTCTCTATTCAGTTAACTGAAATAGGCTGTGGTTTGGAATACTGAAGAAGGGATCATAAAGAAGATTGTTCAATTGTTGCTAATCACTTTTCATTCATTCATTCAACAAATATTTATACACTACCTACATATGTACATTACATTATACACATTAATGTGGACAGCTGATTATCTCAACTCCAAAAAAATTTTACCTTTTTAAAAAGTATTTTTGTAACTAATATTCCAACTCTCACTTTTAGATTTTAATCAGTAAAGAAGATAAAAATCATCCTACATATTCATACCTGAAACACTTTGTTTCTCAAATCAGGAGAGCAAGTGCTCTATTCTATTAAACATGATAGAATTCAGGGCATCTTTACTCAAGCAAAATCCAGTTACATCATAAAAGTGCATTTTACAGATAAATGTAAACAGGGGAACAAGACCTTTGGCTTCTAAGCTTATAGTCATTCCCAGCCATGTGGGGATGTGGTTTTGTGCAGTGATACAATGAGGTGATTTGGCTGACTAGCTCCCCAAGCTTCCAGGTAGAAGTCAAGTTTCAGCCACATAGCAAGACTATCCATCTATTAGGACTATGCTGTTTGGTATATTATAAATTTGGTAAAAGGGAAATGAACCATTATTGATTTGATTGGCATTGGTTTTTAAATCACAAGAAAAGGTGCCCAAAAATGGACAGCAGGGATTTATTTTTTAGCTTAGGAATATTTACCCTGAAGCCAAAGCCACCTTTTCCATAAATGTAATCAGTGCTGTACAGCATATGAGAAGAGCAGACTTGTGGCTGGACTCTATTCTTATGCTGGTCACTAAGCATAGTACATGGATCTGGGAGGACTGAGAGTGACCCACTGGTAGCATCAATCCCCTTCAATAGTCAAGTAACTTTTTATTTTTGAAACTTTAATAAGCTGACACTGAAGTGGAGGTAAGACGAGGGACAAACTGGGCTCATTGGAAAGCAGAAGAAATTTATGAAGATCTTTTATTTCTCTGGGGCTACTTCTACCTCTCCAGACCACAATTCACCTGCCTTCCTTTTATATAAGGGCTAAAGGCTAATATCAGCCTACCTCCATCATGTCACTGCCAAACACATCAGCAGTTGTTTTTTTAGGTCAAGAGATTCAAATGGCTGTTTTGAATGACCATTGCCAATATAAGCATTTCTCCACTGAATATACTTTAAAATATTTTTTCTATTTTGCACAAATTTATATTGCTTTTACTTTGAATTTCTATATTATTTCAAAACTTTTAGTGAGCATCTTTTTTCAAGAAATTCTCTTTTAAAAAAGGCACATTGAAAAATGTACACTGCATTCACTTTTGAAGAAGGCACATTGAAAAATGCAACTTCCTATTTTTTTTTCCTTGTCACCATCATATAGACTTGAAATTGTTAGGTGCCTCTTCTTTGTAAATAATTTACCATAAAACTAAGATTTTTTCCAGGCCATTGTGGTATGAGGGATTTACATGTGAATGCAAGCCCACAGAAGGGCACATCAGTGACCACACAGCAAGGCCACCCACCCCACACCGCCCTGAGGAACTCAATGATTTGGTCCCACACATCAACCAAAGTAATAAAAGAGAAAACATAAAATGAAGGTTATGATTCTTCTTGATGAAATAAATGGCATCATGGGAAGAATAATAAATATAGCTCTTCAAGGTCTATCAAAATAAAAAGTAACTTCTAAGGTATAATGCCACAATAGGGATGATTTAATATGAAAATGGAGTCTGAAAGGCTCTGAAGATAATGGACTTGATGTCTAAGCTTATGAATCTGATGAATATTTCTACACAATAATATCACAACAGATTGAATACTTGATATAGAATACTACATTGTTTCAGTAAAATAAAAGGAATTACAAAATCATTATGTAGAATGAAATTTCAGAAACAAACAAGTATTGTTTTCCTGGCCATCTGAAAGCTTTCTCTGAAAGTATTTATGTGCTCCCAGATTTTTTTTTTCTTTTGAGACAGCGTCTCACTCTGTCACCCAGGCTGGAGTGCAGTGGTGCAATCTCAGCTCACTGCAGCCTCCACTTTCCTGGTTCAAGCAATTCTCTGCCTCAGCCTCCTGAGTAGCTGGGATTACAGGTGCCTGCCACCATGCCTGGCTAATTTTTGTATTTTTAGTAGAGATGAGGTTTCACCATCTTGGCCAGGCTGGTCTTGAACGCCTGGCCTTGTGATCCACCTGCCTCAGCCTCCCAAAGTGCTGTGGTTACAGGTGTGAGTCACCACGCTGGCCTCCCAGCTTCTATATGTTACTAATTAATGGGTCACCTTGGTTTGTTTACTAGCATAGAACAAAAACGTTCTATGGGGAAAAACATTATTTAAACTCTTCATAGGGATTGTATGTCCAAAAATATGTGTATTATTTATATTTTTACTTTTAAACAGATTACAATGGTGATATGGTTTGACTGTGTCCCCACCCAAATCTCATTTGGAATTCCCACATATTGTGTTAGGGACCTGGTGGGACGTAATTGAATCACGGGGGCAGGTCCTTCCTGTGCCGTTCTCGTGATAGTGAATAAGTCTCCTGAGATCTGACAGTTTTATAAAGAGGAGTCCCCATGCATGAGCTCTCTCTACCTGCTACCATCCCATCCATGTAAGACATGATTTGCTCCTCCTTGCCCTCCACCATGATTGTGAGGCTTCCCCAGCCATGTGGAACTGTAAGTCCATTAAACCTCTTTCTTTTGTAAATTTCCCAGTCTCGGGTATATCTTATCAGCAGCATGAAAACGAACTAATACAAATGGCATATTTTTAGAAATATGTCTTTTCACATGTGATAACAAGACAAAGAAGATGGTTCTATCCAAGAGCCAGAAGACCTGAATTCTAATTCTGATCCTGCCACTAACTCACCAAGTGACCTGCCAATGTCAGCTAATCTTTTGGGACCTAATGTTTCATTATTCTCAAAACCACCTCTGAGAAAAACTCTGCTCTCATCCTCAGCCAGTTTATTTCATTTTTTCAACTATGCCTTTTAAATCTAAGACTAATATAATGAAATTTTCATTTATATTCACTGCACAATTTCTTTTAACTAGATTTTTAATGGACCCATATAATAACAATAATCCCTACTTCCATTAATAGTTTGAAAAAAATGGTCCAAGAAAAATTAGAGAGATTCTAAATGTGTATAAAGGACCTACCTTATGCACAGAAAGTATTCAGTGTGTGTCTGTGTATATGTGTGTGTGTGTGTGTGTGTGTGTGTGTATGTGTGTACTTATATATATTCATATATCCTGAAAGCTATACAAGCCATAAAATGATTAAGGAGAATTTTTTTTTCATTGGGAAGAAAAATAATAAATCACATCATTATTTTAAGAGAGGTAAAGAATGACAGAAATAACAAATTAGATGGATGGAACACGTGACACCTCCAGATTCAGATCCAATGGGGACTTCAGAATAAGCAGACATGTATTATTTTATTTATGGTTATAAGAACAAAGTATCTATAGAGACAGAAACTAAAAGCTAACAACACACAATGAAAGCAAGGAAAACTTGGAAAAAAATAGAAATAATTACAGCTTTATAAAACCTGTACCTCAAAACCTATCATCTCTAGCAAAAAGGTATGTTATCTATCTAGTCATAGAGAGTAGAACCATTACAGGTAAGGCATCAACTTGTAATATGGACAATGGCTAGTTAAAACTAACCTTAAAAAGAGTAGATGGCCACCTGCAGTGTATTACTTGAAGGGCCATAAAATTCTTTCTCCTGAAATACTTTTTTACCTCTTATCTGGCCTGAAATTTCTACAAGAGGAGTCACCTCCAGAAGGACCCTGTGAAATCATACATGTGTAACATCACTGATTTGAGAAGGTCCGACTGCCCAACTCATCCTCTCTGAAACTACAGAGAGACCTTGTCCTATCAATTGTTTCCACTCCACTCCTGGAAGTTTAGCCTCTCTTCTTCTGCTGGCTTTTGCTTTCTTGTTTTCATTATTTAAATATGTTCATGATTCTCTTGCCTCAAATAAAGGATGAAAAATCCCCCAGTCCTACATCTCCCTCCCACTGCAATGCCTTCTTGCCTCTTCCCAATCAAGCATCATCTTCTAGTCACTCTTCCACCAATGGCAGCCCTGTTTCCTTCACTACTTCTATTCCTAAGGTCACCAAGAACATTAGGTCTGCTAAATCTAACAATACTTTTTTTTAAATTTTTAATTAGACAAGAATTTCGTTCTTGTTCTTCAGGCTGGAGTGCAATGGCACAATGTCAGCTCACTGCAACCTCCACCTCCCTGATTCAAGTAATTCTCCTGCTTCAGCTTCCTGAGTAGCTGGGATTACAGGCACCCAACACCACTACCAGCTAATTTTTCATATTTTTAGTAGAGATGAGGTTTCACCATGTTGACCAGGCTGGTCTCAAACTCCTAACCTCAGTTGATCCACCCACCTTGGTCTTCCAAAGTGCTGGTATTACAGGTGTGAGTCACCACCCCTGACCCTAATGACACTTGTGAGTCCATGGGTTTGCCTAATTTCTTAACATCATCTGTCACACTTTACTACTGTGTCCTTCTTGTCATACTCTTTCCTTGGCCTCCACAATACCATGAGCATCTGATTTTCCCCCTGCTTCTCCGTCCATGCCCTTTCGGCTTCCTTTGCAGGTCCCACTTCTTCCTTAAACATTAGTATTTATTCTTAAGGTGCTATCATAGGTCATTCACACCTCTCTTTTGATACTGTCCTTGGAAAATCTCATATGTGTGTGTGTGTGTGTGTGTATATATATATATATATAGTACATGCGTGTGTATATATAGAGCACGTATGTGTATACATATAGCATGTATGTGTACATATATATATTATAATCAGCTATATTAGGGTCACTGTTAACTATTTCAGCACCTTTGTGCAAACTAGAAAAAGATACTCCCTCCTTACTTAACATCTGCCAGATAGGTTTTATAAAGAATATATGACTATACAATATTTATGACATCAACCTAAGATGTGACACTTTTGTGTAGTGCCTAACTCACACAAATATATGGGTATGATTACCAAAGATGTAATACTAGCTTCAGATGCAACAATAACTAGCACTTAAGACTTACTATGTGCCAGGCAATGTTCTAAATATTTAACATATATGAGCTCATTTAATTTCACAACAATCCTATAAAGTAGGTACTATTATTATTCCCATTGGACAGATGATAAAACTGAGATAAAATAAGTTTATGTAATTTTTCCAAGGCAATTAAGTCATAAGTGCTGAGGTCAGTATTTCAACCCAGGTGCCCTTATACAACACTGCCTGCTGAAGAAATCTCATCTGACATCTCTCGAGACCTGAAAGTCATCATGTACAAAACTGAGCTCATCACTGTTTACCAAACCTGCTTCTCCTGAGTTCTCTGGATGTTGGTCTTGCTTCATCTTTCTCACTGTTGGTTGTTGATCTATTTAATAAAATCTCTCTATTGCCATCTATCTCCTAACCTGGCTTCCTACTGATACTTACAAATCAGAAGACAAGAAAGGAAGTATTCCACCAGAATGTAAGCTCCATGACCTAGGGAATTTATCTTTTTCACTCTTGTATCCTCCATGGCAAGCGAGAGTTCTTGGCACACAATAAGTGTTAATAAATATTTGTAGAATAACTGTCTTCAGATATGAGCTTACCTTTTATTTTTTTTTCACTTGCCTTTCACATTTTCACTTGACCCTCCAAGTCCCAGCCAGATGCCCTCTCTGTGTACCTTAACACATGGTCCAACCCTTATTACAATCAGTCAGAATGCCTAGGCTGGGCCCTGTCTTTTTCATTCACCATTTAATCCCTAAAATCCAACACAATGCCTTGCACAGAGTTTATTCATATTTGTTGGACAAATAAAGAAATGAATGTAGGAATTATTACAGATTTCCTCTCCTTCTCTGGCCCATGCCATTTCATTGCTCATTTGAATCACTACAGAAGCCTTCTAGCTGGAGGGACTGTGTCTACTATTGCCCTCCTTCCAAACTGTTTTCTGTATCTGTACTTCCTCCAAAATGAGCTTTCTAAAACCAAACTTTATGACGCTTCTGCCCAACTAAAAACTGTTGAATTGGCCAGGTGTGTGGTGGCTCATGCCTGGAATCCCAGCAATTTGGGAGGCCAAGGTGGGTGGATGAACTAAGCTCAGAAGTTCAAGACCAGCCTAGCCAACATGGTAAAACCCATCTCTACTAAAAATATGAAAAACTAGCTGGGCATGGTGGCAGTGCCTGTAATCCCAGCTACTCGAAAGGCTGAAGCACGAGAATCTCTTGAATCCAAGAGGCAGAGGTTGCAGTGAGCCGAAATAGCTCCACTGCACACCAGCATGGGCAACAGAGTGAGATTTGGTCTCAAAAAAACAACCCTTGAATCACTTTCTAATGCTCTTAGGATAAAATCTAAACTTTTTGATGTTGCTTTATAAAATTACCTGCAACGTGGGCCCTGTGTACTTCTGTCACCCAATCTATTTTCAGTCCCTGTTTATATTTTATTCTCCAGCCATGCTAAATGTTTCCCATTGCTATGAACAATGAATGCCCTCCCCTCACTGAGCGCTTTTGTACTGGTTTTAGTCTGGAACACTGACTTCCAACTACCTCTTTCTCTTGGTTAAGACATAACTCCTTCCAGGAAGCCATTCCTAACCCCTCGATTTTTGATTCTGGTGCACATCCTATGTTCTTTCCCTGCCACAGAAATTATTAACATACGGTATTTCAGTAGTCTACATCTTCTCCTCTTCACTGTAAGGTCTCTTGGACAAGTGCTGCATCCATTTAATTCATCACTGATTTCCACAAAACCTGTTACAGTGCCTGGCAACTGGTAGGTCCTCGGAATACACTGGTTAGATAAATACTCTCCAACATTTTCCCACCCATTTAGAACAGTTTCACTGTCACGTTAGATGGCATAGGAACTTGGGCATGAAAGAAGAAAATAGGGGAGAAATAAGTTTGGGAGATGACGTTTGGTGTAAATTTAAAGGCAAAATGTTCTGCACTAAAATTAGTGAATTACATACAAGTGGAGAGGACAAGCTCAGGAGCTCAGTGGCCTTAGGATATGACCCTGGTAAACACAACAGGACAAGGAAGACTGAAAATTTCCGGGGACTTTAAATTAAGCTTGCTCAATGAGAGGCAGGAGTCTTTGAAGACAAGCTTGACTGTTAGCTCTGAAAATCCAACACACAGAAGTCAAAGAAAGGATGACAACAGCTAATTCTCTCTATATATAATTCGATATACATTATTTATGTATTTATAAATAAATAACATTATAGAGTGTTAATATATTATTTATATTTATCATATATATATCATATATATGATAAATAAATAAGTTAATGGTTGAATGAGTGCAGATTTCTTCCAATTTGCCAATAATGCACTTGGCTTCTGGGGGGCTCACAAGAGAGTAACCCAGTCTTCTGCTGGAAGAGCAGACCATGGCAGTAAAGAATCCAGAGGGAGACAATATAGTGCAGTGTGAACTTGCCTTCTTCCATCCTTTCTCCAGATGCATCATAAAGTTCCAAGTGAGTTATAGCTATTATCTCACTAAATTCTCTGTGAAGAAGGCACTATTATTAATCTTACTTTGCAGATGAAACCATCAAGGCTCTGAGAAGAAAATAACTTGCTAGTGATGGACGGTGTCAGGATTCAAATATATGTCTGCCTGCCTTGTAAGCTCAAGCTACTGCTCACCATGCTCTCCTGCCTCACCTCATAACCAACATCATATTCTGGCACTTACTCTCTGCCATATTAGTTGCATTAATTACCTAATTTAGCCACTTCCTACTGTGAGATATATAAACTGAGACTTAGAAAGAAAAAGTATTTTGCTTAATGTCAGGCAGATAATAAGAATTGAAGCTGGATTTTAAACCTAGATCTGCCTATCTCCAAAGTCCAAATGTGTATCCTCTGGATTATTACCTCTGTTTTGAAAAATTAATTTTTATTAAAAGAGCGGTCTTGGGTTAGGGCCACATGATTAGTAAGGGTCACTTGGACCTGTAGTCTGCCAATACTGAGCTAGAAGAGAAGGGCTTGAGTCCTGCCTGGAGACAGCTGACCATGACAGATCTTAGTAGGACCCAGTCAGGTTGGGATAAGTGATGAAGGCATGAGGGAGAGGCCTCGGAAAAGAAAGGACAGAAAGTTCAGGCAATCTGGACAGAGCCTGTCCAGAGAACCAAATGGTTCCAGCAACGCAGAATTGAGAACCAGTCTAGCAAAGATATCAAGCCAAGAATGAGTGGCTGCTGACAGAAATAATTCAAGGGAAACCAGGGATAACAAACTTATGCTAAATACTTCAAGTTTGTTTAGCAAAAGCTCTGGCTATAAACCAAGACACATTTCCATACTTACTCATGTTTCCCTTTCTGTTCATTTTACATCCTTTAGTTTGGTCATTCTGCAATGTTGTGATGAGACAGAATTTTCACCGCTCTAATCATTTAATATAGAGCATTTCTTTTAGGTTATAGTCACTGCTATATATGCTACCATATCACCTAAATGAGGAAAGTAGAGGAATGATCTCTTTTTCAATCTGGGAAAGTAGCCACAATATGGAGTGATCTAGAAGAGATCAGCAGTGTGATAACTGTGACAGATTTTTCCTTTCTCTCAGTTTGCCTTGTTTTCTCCAATGTTTGTAGTGCAATCAAATTATATGAAAAATAATGACTGTTAATTAGAAGACTTAAATTAGGCTGTGAAAATTTTTCCTTTCTAATATGCTAATTGCCAAAGAAGAAAGTCTATGTAGAAACCTAATTGGAGGATCTACCAAATGAGGAAGAGGAGCTTTAGGTGCAAAAGTGCCAACAGCAGCAAATTTCTTTCTTTGCTTGTTTGTTTGTTTCACAAGTTCATACATGGAGGTGGTGGGTAGTTAACAAATATGTTAACAGATATTCGTATTCTCCTTCTTGTTAAGAGTCTGACAAGACAGTGTGATGGCACCAGTGATACATTCAATATCAAGATTCAGGAGTCAGGTTGTAGATATACCACTAATTAGCCTTGCAGCTTTAGGCAAATTTTCCTTCTGTAGGCATCTTTTGCCTCGTTGTTAAAAACAAGGTATTGGGACACAGGTTTGCTAAGCTCCCTTACGGTTCTGAGATATGGTGATGCTAACCGAATTGATTCTAACAGCTCTCATAGTTTAGGTAGCTGAGTACTGAAATCCTGACTGTGAACCTAGCAACATGACAGTAACAGTTAATAGGAGTAATTCATATCACAGGAATTCCCATCTGGTGGCCATTCACCCCTCTTCCTTCAACCCCTACTCCTTAGCTGTTTCCAAACAAAAAATAAGGCTAGAATGAAAATGGAAGCCAAATTCCCTGCGGCACCCTGAGAGTAGTCCTGTAGCACTTCCTTCTCTACTCTGTCCATTAAAATAAAAAATAATATATCCTATGTCCATCTAGCATCATTCAAAGGTTGCCAACCTGGCTTCATTCATGGGTACTAAATCCAGACTCTTATCTAATACAAATTTTATACTTCCTATTCATAGACCCAACATGAATGGAATCAGCAGATTTTGCTATAACTACTTAGCTGCATGTAATTCCAATAAGCAAACCACAAATTTCATGTAACCAATTTTGCTCTATATACTTCAAAACAGATTACAGAAAGCAATTTAAATTTTTGGAAAAGATAAGATAATTCCAACAGTGTATAGAGTTTATTTTAAAATAACTAGTAATTTGAAATCTAAGACACATTAAAGGACAGTTAGAAAATAATAGTTAAGTATTCAATAACAAAAATGAAAATTATAATTTAATTGGATGCACATAATATAATTCTATAAAATAATGGCAATTAATCTTTTTAAAATAAAAAGTGACTGTGGCTATTTACACAACCTTGAGAAAGTTTACAGTTAAAGAGGTCATAAGGAAACAGGAAAACACTGCAGATTCATTCCAATAAAAATAGTAGCATTAAGTATTGATGGGACTTCAAAAACTTCATGGAAAAATAGAATTAAAACACAGAAATAAGAATATAAACTTTATTTCTCAACATAAGCTCCATCATGTTTAAGACACTTATAAATGATGGTATCAGTCATGTAGTCCATTTTGAAAGAACTGTGGGTCCTGGTAAGTTAATCATGTGAATAAAGTCTTTTTTACATGATTAAAGAAGTCAGTAGCTAAATCAGGATGGTAAAGTGGATGATAATGATTGAAACTCTTGCAAAATTGTCCTTGTTTGATGAGAGGAATGAGCAGGAGCATTGTTGGAGGTGGAGACTTCCTAACAAAGCTTGACTGGGTATTTATTTTTCTGCTAAAATTTTAGCTTTTTCAACACATTCTAATTATAAGCAGATAATATCATTCTTTAGCCCTCTAGAAAGTCAACCAGCAAAATGCCTTGAGTATCTTCAAAAAATTGTTGCCCTGACCTTTGCTCTTGTCCAGCCTGGCACACTCACCTCTTGATCGTCATTGCTTTGATTGAACTCTACCTTCAGAATTCATATGAGTAAAGCTATGTTTCATCACCTGTTACAATTCTTTGAAGAAAGACTTCAGGCTCTTGATGCCACTTGTTTGAAATTTCCCTGGAAAACTCTGCTCTTATCTGCAGCTGATCTAGCCACCATGGCCTTGGCAGCCATCAAATGGAAAGTTTGCTCAACTTTGCAGTCAGGATTGTGTAAGTTGAATCAGTTGAGATGTCTATGGTGCTGACTATTGTTTGTGCTGTTAATCATCAGTCTGCTTTAAACAGGACACAAATTAGATTCATTTTTTTCCTCCCGAATTGATGTGGATGATCTGTCACTACAGGCTTCATCTTTAACATCATCTCATCCCTTCTTAAAATGAGTTATCCATTTGTAAACTGCTGACTTTTCTGGAGCATTGTACCCATAAAACTTTTGTAAAGCATCAATGATTTTGCCATTTTTACATCCAAGCTTCACCATAAATTTGATGTTTGCCCTTGCTTCAGTTTTAGCAGAATTAATGTTGCTCTGATAGGGGCTCTTTTCATAGTGTTGTCTTATCTCCCTTAGTGCCTCAAACTCGATCCTCTTCAGATATGCTATAATACATTAGTAAGGGTTTATTTTGATGCAAAAAAAAATGAAATCCATGCCTAGCAATTTCATAATATGCATTTTCAATGAACTTTGTGAAGACATCTCATATACATAATCAAGCTAATGGTCTAATGAAATTTATGTTATGAAAATATCAAATATCCATTTTGGCTCTTCTCCATAATATTTTGCTGGAAAGTAAAAGTGGAATAAGTCACTAAATCTTTTGGATTTGCAAAGGTAAAAACTGTGAAGAGTTGGCCAATTGGAAAGAAATAAATTCTTGTCTTTTGCTGTTTTTATTTCTAGTTTATGTACATTATCATTCTAGGATACATAATTATGCAAAGACCATAAAGGTGTGTCATATTCCTTGGCCAAGGACAAGACACTTTAATGGCAATTTTTATATTTATTCTTCCTAATCTTGTAAGAATGTCAAAGCTAAGAAAAAGTGTTACCGTACTTCACTCTGACCACTCGCTTGAGCTTAATTTCTCTGTTACATATGAACTCTTGAAGCACTTTATCTAACTAAATGAAGATAATACAGCAAAACAGGAGAAAGCATGATCAACCAGTAGCTATAAGAAGGTGACAGAGATTCAGAGAGGGCTGAGATTGCTGAAACTAAATGGTATGATGCACTAATGGAGGATGAAGTAAAATGAGGGAAAACATGTGGTTGGCTTCTAGCCTTAACTCCAGTTCACCTCTAATGGGGCTCAAAATCTGCTGAAGACTTTGGACTCCCTTACCCCTAGTTTCAATAATGCATCCGGCCCTACTGCTGATTCACCTCCCCAGCTCTCTCCGCCTCACTGCTGAGCCTACTGGACATTCATCTGCAGTCTCAGCTCTGTCTCAGCTTCTGAGATTCATCTTATTTAGGTAATTTGGCATTAATTCATCCCAGTACAGTGGTTCTCAATGTTAGCTGAATAATAGAGACTTCTAAGTAAGCCCCACACCCAACTTATACCCTAGACCAATTAAATCTGAATCTGGGGTGGGAATCTGAACTCACGGTTGTCAGAGCTCCCCACGTAATTCCAATTTGCATCCAAGATTGGGAAACACAGGGGCTAGCTCCTGATTCTGATCACAATTTTTATCCTGATGATAAATTTTTACACTAGCAAATGGGTTTCTGAAAATTTCTAAAGACTAATTGTACCCGTTTGTACTCTAGTTGCAGTAACTAGTTGTATGCCTTACCCTGTGGGCTAGAGTTCCTACTTCAATATTCTGCCCAGGAACTCAGCTCTTCTAAGATGAGGTTCTTTTTCCCTCTCCTCTCCTCCCCTCACCTCCATTCCCCTCCCCTCCATGCCCCTTTCCTCCTGTCTCCTGTCTCTTCCCTCCCCCCTCCCCTCCCCTTCTCTCTTCTCTCCTCTAGTTAGCACCATCAAACCTGGACTCCAACCTGATTGCCTGTCAACACTACTGCTAGGATGCAATGGCACAATCTCGGCTCACTGCAGCTTCCACTTCCCGTCTTCAAGTGATTCTCCTGCCTCAGCCTCCCAAGTAGCTGGAATTACAGGTGCCTGCCACCACAACCAGCTAATTTTTTGTATTTTTTAGTAAAGATAGGCTTTTGCCATGTTGGTCAGGCTGGTCTCAAACTCCTGACCTCAAGTGATCCACCTGCCTTGGCCTACCAAAGTGCTGGAATTATGACGTGAGCCACTGTGCCCTGCCCAGAAAAAATATATATATTTTTATTACTAGAAGTAATACTTATGTATTGTTTAACAAAATACTTAATACGCCACTTAAGATGAGATCTGAAGCTGGGTCAATCCTACTCGAAACCAAGAAGGGGAGAGAGAGAGAGAGAGAGAGGTAAACTGTTCTACATTGCGGGAAAGAAGAAATTTTGTAAATGAAAGTGAATGAGCCACAAAGAAGGAGAGGGAGAAATAAACCAGAGTGACATGTGCAGCAAAAACATTACATAGACTGAAATATCCCACAGGGCACAGTAAGTGAAGACTTTGAACAACAGAGATACATAATATATGTGATGTTTGCTTTGAATTTATTTATACTACAGACCATATTATGTACATAATTTTCATAAACTAGTATAAACTTGTATGGGTATATATTCAGGGACAGTTTAAGAATTCAAACAATATAAGAGTATAAAATAAAAAGTAAAATTCCCATTTTCAGCCAAACTCCAATGGAAATCACTCCTAACAGATTCTTGGTTACCCTCCAAATATTTTCTGTGCATATGTAAAAATATATATGGATAGCATTTATTTTTAAAATAATTAATTCTACATAGGTTCAAACAGTGGTTTTTAAAAAGATCTACCATTTAAATTAAGACAACATGATGATCTGATAATTTTAATGCTTTTTATATTTATCCAATGCTTGGTAAGGACTTGGAGCCCAACCTTGCTTGTCACTGTCCTTGGATGATGAGTTGAGGTTTGATAGCTACATTTTCTTCCTACAAAATGTGATGTGAAGTTCTATTGGAAAGCTGGGTTTTTGACATTCTGTTCCAAAATCATACCTACGTGAGACATCTTCAAAGCATGGTAGGTACAGCAGGTGTGACCAGAAGGCCCAGAAGAGAACAAAGGTATTTTTAAATTGGTTTACCCCCATATTGGGTAGTTTGAAACTATACCCCTTATCCCCCAAATCTTTCAAATTTTGTTCTCAATTCCTCTATGTGTTTAATCACAAAACACTTTGCCAGGCTGAGACTTCTTTTGCCTTCAGATTCTGACTTTTAATCTGTATAAAATTATATAGTGCCCCCCTTAACTGAGTTGAAGCATAGATGGCCTGCAAAAACTTTATTTCTAACAAATGAAGAAGAAAATCTTCTCTTGAAAATTTTATAGTCAATCACCTAGTAAAACAGATTGGGGTACCTGAGATTTTTCTCAAGAGAGTTACTAAGTAGCTCTTTTCCTTGTCCAAGGAAATAAGTCTATGATGATGTCCAATGCTGAGTGGAACCAAGACTTTGGTGTGGGAGAAGTTACATTGTTCTTTGTCCAGAACTTTATAGTGGATACTGTTTCTGTGTGTGGCATTAAAGTTAGTTTTTTCTCAGTAGTAACATCCTGGTGAGATGAAAGACAAAAAGATAATGTAATATTGGCAAGTTATATAAGAACTGCTTAGAACAGAAAGATTTTTGTCCCTTTCTACTCTACTTGCAGTGACCATGAAACTCAAGAACATGTCCCCATCTTCCCAAAGAAAGCATCTTCCAAAAGTAAGTTGGAGTTGGAGAGCAAAGTGGTAGAGGAGACATAGGGTATACTCAGTTCATAGTTATCAATCATCTATATTATGAAAAGAGACTTTATGGTCAGTGAAAACTGCAGTATTTAAATGAAAATTGTTGTCATATGTTTCCCTAAGTAGAAGCAGAATAATATCCACCATTTATTCAGCACCAACTATGTGCCAGGCACTGTGCTATGTGCTTTAGATACACAATTTTCTCTAAAACTGCAAACAACCCTACAAAGCAAATGTTATTGTCTTCTTTTTAAAGATAAGAAAATTGAAGCTGAGAGAGGTTAATCAATTTGCTCACAATCACTGGGGATAAATGGTGGAACTGGAATTCAAATTTAGGTTTCTGGAATTCAAAAAGCATGTGCTATAGTCCTTATCATGTCAACAAGGTATGGCTCGAAGACTACAAAAAAATTAAAAAGTATTACAACCCAAACAAACATATTCATAGGTGTTCTAATTCCATCTTTCAACCCAATTAGGCAGCAAGAATAAGAGAGAAGTTATAAACGGAAGGATTAAAAGACATAAGGAGAGCTAGGATAATAATAATTATTTCATACTAACGGAATTGGGGAGAGGTACATTAGCAATTCTCAGGCATACCTCAGAAAAGATATGTAAGGCACTAGTACAGCAGCCATCTCTGTGTTTTAAAAAAAGTAGAACAGAATGCTGAGCATGAATCTCTTTTTGTGTTCCCAAGTGACAGCGTTTTATGCATTGTTGCTTTCTTGAGGATACAGAACAGAAAAGTACAGAATTTATCCTCTTGTCTTTGCATTTGCATTTTTCAGAATTATGTGAGCGCATCTAGATGCAGACAGAATAAAGTCTAAGAATGCCTGCACTGAAAATCCTCTGGGAAACAATAAATAGTATTAAGAGTAAATCTACACAATGTATCCTAGACAAACACACCAAAAGAGTACACACTTTTGGCAGATTTGTGCACCTTTATTCACCTACATACAGAGAAAGACACAAAACTGCTCATTTATCCTCAAACTTTTCTTTGAATTAGGAAATCCTTTACAGTAAGGAAAACTAAAGCACAATAGTTATAAAATATTGAGTTTCATGTTAGATTCCATACTGTTTTTGTGTTTAGCTGTTTTGTATTTGGGTTTTGCTTTGTTTTAAAAGATTATCTTATCATCTCTTTTTTAAAAAATGACATTTGAATGTTGAGATTACTATGCTTAAATATCTCCAGATATCTGAATGAAAAATTAAGCATGTACATAGTTATTTGGCTATAATTACTCAGAAGTCATTCTAAAATGATGTATTCATTTAAGCCATTTATTTTATATCTATTATATGCAGCCAACAAAGGACAATAGGAGACAGAAAGGATAATAAGATTGTATGCCTTCCGTAAAGAAGCTTAGCATCAATAAACATAGCAAACATGAATATGTGTGTGTGTGTGTATATATATATATATATATGTGTGTGTGTGTGTGTGTGTGTATGTGTGTGTGTGTGTGTGTGTGTATATATATATATATATATATATATAATTGTTTTAGTACTTATAGAAACTATAGCAAAAAACGGGAAAGAAAATTACAAGCAGCCGGGAGATCAAGAGTAGCTTGATGAAAAAGTAGCAGTTGAGTTGGGTCTAGAAAGGTGGAAATTATTTGATATAGGCAAGAAGGGGAATAAAAAAAGCAGCATTCAGAAGCATAAAATAGTAGAGTGATGAAGTTGGGAAAATTTAAAGCAGATTTGGGATATGGCATACATTCTACTTAAATTTTAGTCCAATATGTGTTGAAAATATTCTCAGAAAAGCAAAGTTGGGTCCAAATTTGAAGGCTTGCAAAAATTTGAAGGCTTGCAAAAATTTGAAGGCTTGCAAGGGCTTACTACATAGACAATTATGAGGAATACAAAGAGTAGAGGTGGGGCTTTTTCTTGTTGTTGTGGAAGGAATGCAATGATTTCCATCTTTAGACACTAAGGGCACTGTGTCATGTAGGCTCAACTTTACCAGTGTATAAGAAAATATAATTTACCAGGACCTGAGTCATATTTGGTAGACAGGAAAATAAAACAAAATAGAAATGCCATAACAGCTATGCAGTAGCAAGGGCCCAGCTGAGATTGATAGCATGAGAGAATATGGGAGCCGACAGTACCATTTTGTCACTATATTCAACAAAGTTGGAACACAGAAATAAGCAATGTGGTTATCATTAATTAAAAGCACATCAGAAAGTCAAGACTACAAAGAACTTTAGGATGCCACAAAAAAATATCGAAGAGACATATCAAGAAGCCTGGCCTGGTTAAGAACGCAAGTGAATGCACAGAGTCATTTAACACAAGTCACATGAATGGCTCAGAGAATAGTGGGGAGTCTGTGACTTGGGGATCATAAAAAGGAAGAACAGAAGCAGTAGGCATGAGGGAAGAGAAAAAAGTGAGGAAGACCTTAAGATAAAATATTGGCCACAGAACATTATTTCAAAATATGTGTATTCCAATAGTGAGGATAAAAACACGTTTTTATTTATAGCGGAAAAAGCAGAAGAAAAACTCAGAGAAGATTGAAGGGCTTTTGCAAAGCAAAATGCAGCAAATCACAGAGGATAAGAAGGAGAAGTTGTAGGATACAGCAGGAAAGAGCTTTAGTGGAATAAGTACAGGTACCATAAGAGAAAAAGGAGGTACTAAGGAAAAAAAGTTAAAAGTTCCAAACAGGGAACTGCTATATGGGTGAATTTTTTTTTTTTTTAATTAAAAGTTTGGAGACTTTATTAGTCCTGGTAGATGAACTGAAATCCTATAACAAAAGACCATAAACTGGTGGCTTAAACAAAAGCAAGGTATTATCTCATTGGTCTAGAGCCTATATGTCTAAGAGATCAACGTGTTGGCCAGGTTGGTTCCTTCTAAAAACCCTGAAGGAAAAGCTGACATCTCTTGCCTAGCTTCTGGTGGTCTATTGACAATCTTTGATATTATTTGTCCTGTAAAAGCATGACCCCATATCTGCCTCTGGCTTCATTTTCACCTGGTGTTCTCCGTGTGTGTGTGTGTGTGTGTGTGTGTGTGTGTGTGTGTGTGTTTACATTTCTCCATTTTATAAGGACATGAGTCATATTAGAGCTTCACTCTACTCCAGCATGACATCATCTAAACTAGTTACATCTGCAAGGACCTTTATCCAAACAAGGTCATATTTTGAGTACTAGGGTTAGTACTACAACATACAAAACTTGAGAGAATACATTTCAATCTGTAACAGGGGACTTAGCATAACATTGGTGGATTTGGAGCTGCAAGATTTGGTCTCCCTAAGGACTGTCTGGTTTTGATATCACCTTACAGTTTCAAACACTGGGAAGAAGTAGGTAAAGGTGAACTACTGCATGTTTGGCCTCACACAAAGCCTTTTTGCATTTTTCTGGATGCTTAGATATTCATACATTCACAAATACAACCTGTGTGCATATAACTGTCTGCTAAAATGATTGTATACAAGTCATTCAAGTGTGAAGTGTAGAGGTGGAAATAATGCATAGGAAGGCAAATTTGTAATATGATAATCCACAAGATAAGCATTACCATTCCATGCTGAATTCCTGAGATGTTCTCTCTGCAAGTCTGAAAGAGGAGTTCAGCCTTAGGCCATAAGACAATCAATAAAAGGTTTATGAACTGTAATTAAAACATGTCAAGATCTAGAAGTTATTGAAGACAAATGATCCTTCCTTGAAGATGTTTCCCAAAGATAGAATATGTGACAGTCCTAGGAGACAAGAAATTAGTTCTAGAAAAGTCTTAGCCTAATAATCTTTCAAGAAAAATTGAAAATGCCAAGGTTTTTAACAATCCAGAAAAATACTCATCTTTTATGCCTTTGATTTTCCAAAGAATTCCTCAAAAGTAAGTACTAAAAATTTAATGTTAAAAATACTTGCCCTATAGAATTCACAAAATAATAACAAAAAGATGATAGATAAAACTCCCTTGTGGGAAAGGGAGCAGCTTCAACAGACTTAAATGTTCCTGCCTGCCAGCTCTGAAGAGAGGAGTGGATCTCCCAGCACAGCACTGGAGCTCTGCTAAGGGACAGACTGCCTCCTCGAGTGGGTCCCTTACCCCATGCCTCCTGACTGGGAGACACCTCCCAACAAAAGTTGACAGACACCTCATACAGGAGAGCTCTGGCTGGCATTTGGTGGGTGCCCCTATGGGACAAAGCTTTCAGGGGAAGAAATAGGCAACAATCTTTGCTATTCTGCAGCCTCTGATGGTGTTACCCAGGCAAACAGGGTCTGGAGTGGACCTCCAGCAAAGCAGACCTCTAAGGTCTGACTGTTAGAAGAAAAACTAACAAACAGAAAAGAATACCATCAACATCAACAAAAAGGATGTCCACACAGAAACTCCATCTGAAGGTCACCTACATCAAAGATGAAAGGTAGAAAAATCCAAGAAGATGAGGAAAAACCAGCAGAAAAAGTCTGAAAATTCTGAAAACAAGAATGCCTCTTCTCCAAAGGATCACAACTCCTTGCCAGCAAGGGAAAAAAATCAAGATGAAGAATGAGTTTCATTAATTGACGGAAGTAGGCTTCAGAAGGTGGGTAACAACAAACTCCTCTGAGCAAAAAAAAAAAAAAAAAAAAAAAGCATATTCTAACCCAATGCAAAAAAAAAAGCTAAGAACTTTGAAAAGGGGTTAGATGAAATGCCAACTAGAACATCCAGTTCAAAGGACATAAATTACCTGATGGAGCTGAAAAACATAGCATAAGAACTCTGTGAAGCATACACAAGTATCAATAGCCAAATCAATCTAGCAGAAGAAAGGATATCAGAGATTGAGATCAACTTAATGAAATAAAGCATGAAGACAAGATTCAAGCAAAAAGAATGAAAAGGAATGAAAAAAGCCTCCAAGAAATATAAGACTATGTAAAAAGACCAAACCTACGTTTGACTGGTGTACCTGAAAGTGATGGGCAGAATGGAACCAAGTTGGAAAATACTCTTTAGGATATTATCCAGGAGAATCTCCCCAAGCTAGCAAGGCAGACCAACATTCAAATCCAGGAAATACAGAGAACACCACAAAGATACTCCTCGATAAGAGCAACCCCAAGACACATAATCATTAGATTCACCAAGGTTGAAATGAAGAAAAAAATTTTGAGGGCAGTCAGAGAGAAGGGTCAGGTTACCCACAAGGGGAAGCCCACCAGATTAACAGCTGATCTCTCTGCAGAAATCCTATAAGCCAGAAGAGAGTGGGGGCCAATATTCATCATTTTTATAGAAAAGAATTTTCAACCCAGAATTTCATATCCAGCCAAACTAAGCTTCATAAGTGAAGGATGAATAAAATCCTTTACAGACAAGCAAATACTGAGATTTTATCACCACTAGGCTGTGTTACAAGAGGCTACTGAATGAAGCACTAAATATAGAAATGAAAACTGGTACCAGCCACTGCAAAAACATACAAAATGGTAAAGATTATCAACAGTATGAAGACACTGTATCAACTAACAGGCAAAATAACAAGTTAGTATCATAATGACATTTGAACCATAATGAAAGGATCAAATTCACATATAACAATATTAACCTTAAGTGTAAATGGGCTAAATGCCCCAATTAAAAGACACAGACTGGCAAATTGGATAGTCAAGACCCATTGGTGCATTATATTCAGGAGACTCATCTCACATGCAGAGACACACATAGGCTCAAAATAAAGGGATGGAGGAAGATTTATCAAGCAAATGGAAAGCCAAAAAAAGCAAGAGTTGCAATCCTAGTCTCTGATAAAACAGACCTTAAACCAACAAAGATCAAAAAAGACAAAGAAGGGCATTACATAATGGTGATGGGATCAATGCAACAAGAAGAGCTAACTATTCTAAATATATACACACCAAATATAGGAGCACTCAGATTCATAAAGCAAGTTCTTAATGACCTACAAAGAGACATCGATTCCCACATAATAATATTGGGAAACTTTAACACCCCACTGTCAATATTAGACCGATTAACGAGACAGAAAGTTAACAAGGATATTCAGTACTTGAACTCAGCTCTGGACCTAGCAGACCTAATAGATATCTACAGAACTCTCCACCCCAAATCAACAGAATATACATTCTTCTGAGCACCACATCACACTTATTCTAAAATTGATCACATGATTGGAAGTAAAACACTTTTCAGCAAATCCAAAAGAACAGAAATCAAAACAGTCTCTCAGACCACAGTGCAATTACAGTAGAATTTGGGATTAAGAAACTCACTCAAAACTGCACAACTACATGGAAACTAAACAACCAAATAGATTGACCTCTAGTCAGACTAATGAAGAAAAGAGAAAAGAATCAAATAGACACAGTAAAAAATGATAAAGAGGATATCACCACTGATCCCACAGAAATATAAACTAACATCAGAGAATACTATAAACACCTCTATGCAAATAAACTAGAAAATGTAAAAGAAATGGATAAATTCCTGGACACATACACCTTCCAAAGACTAAACTAGGAAGAAGTCGAATCCCTAAATAGACCAATAACAAGTTCTGACATTGCGGCAATAATTAATAGCCTACCAACCAAAAAATGCCCAGGACCAGATGGACTCACAGTCAACTTCTACCAGAGGTACAAAGAGGAGCTGGTACCACTGCTTCTGAAACTACTCCAAATAATACAAAAAGCTGAACCTCTCCCTATCTCATTTTATGAGGCCAGCATCATCCTGATACCAAAACCTGGCAGACACACAACAAAAAAAGAAAATTTCAGGTCAATATCCCTGATGAATATCAATGCAAAAATCCTCAATAAAATATTGGCAAACCAATACTAGCAGCACATCAAAAAGCTTATCTACCACGATCAAATCGGTTTCATCCCTGGGATGCAAGGCTGGTTCAACATACATATATCAATAAATGTAATCCATTACATTACAGAACCAAAGACAAAAACCACATGATTATCATGATTATCTCAGTAGATTCAGAAAAGGCCTTTGATAAAATTCAACACTCCTTCATGCTAAAAACTTTGAATAAACTAGGTATTGATGGAACATATCTCAAAATAATAAGAGCTATTTATGACAAACCTACAGCCAATATTATACAGAATTGGCAAAAGCTGGAAGCATTCACTTTGAAAACCAACACAAGACAAGGGTGCCTTCTCTCACCACTCCTATTCAACATAGTATTAGAAGTTCTGGCCAGGGCAATCAGGCAAGAGAAAGAAATAAAGAGTATTCAAATAGAAGGCGAGGAAGTCAAATTGTCTCTGTTTGCAGATGACATGATTGTATATTTAGAAAACCTCATCGTCTCAGCCCAAAATCTCCTTAAGCTGATAAGTAACTTCAGCAACCTCAGCAAGTCCCAGGATACAAAATCAACATGCAAAAATCACAAGCATTCCTATACACCAATAACAGACAAACAGAGAGCCAAATCATGAGTGAACTCCCATTCACAACTGCTACAAAGCGAATAAAATATCTAGGATTACAACTTACAAGGCACGTGAATGACCTCTTCAAGGAGAACTACAAATCACAGCTCAAGGAAATAAGAGAGGACATAAACAAATGAAAAAACTTTACATGCTCATGGATAGAAAGAATAAATATCGTGAAAAAGGCCACACTGCCCAAAGTAATTTACACATTCAATGCTATCCTCATCAAACTACCATTGACTTTCTTCTCAGAATTTGCAAAAACTACTTTAAATTTCATATGGAACCAAAAAACAGTTCGAATAGCCACGACAATCCTAAGCAAAAAGAACAAAGATGGAAGATTCAAGCTACCTGACTTCAAACTATATACAAAGCTACAGTAACCAAAACAGCATGGTACTGATACCAAAACAGATATACAGACCAATGAAACAGAATAGAGGCTTCAGAAATAACACTACATATTACGACCATCTCATTTTTGACAAACCTGACAAAAACTGTAGAAAGGATTCCCTATTTCATAAATGGTGTTAGGAAAACTGGCTAGCTATATGCAGAAAGCTGAAACTGGACCCCTTTCTTATACCTTATACAAAAATTAACTCAATATGTATTAAAGAGTTAAATGTAAGACCTAAAACCATAAAAACACTAGAAGAAAAGCTAGACAATACCATTCAGGACATAGGCGTGGGCAAAGACTTCATGATTAAAACACCAAAAGCAATGGCAATGAAAGCCAAAATTCACACACACACATACACACACACACACACACACACACACACACACACACACACCTTTGTTTTCTCTCCAGTGAAATTTGGAAACTTAGAAAAACATGTTTCTGCATCACAGAAACATGTTTTTGTTATAAACTTTTTTTTTATAAAGTTTGTTATAAACGTTTCTATGCAAGATGAAAACCACTTTCCCCTGGTTTATCCCTGAGGAGAAAAGCAAACATTTAAGGGACATATCTGCTATAGGGTAAGCAGTCTAAATGCTACCTGACTTCAGGTAGCATGGAGGCATACAGGACCTTTGTAATTCAAGCCATACCAACCTATGGTGATGATGGTGGGAGTGAGGAGTAGGGAAAGAGAATGATCTAATAAGTAAAATAAAACAGTAGTAACCAAAGATCTATAACAATATTTGCATTCAAACAATGAACAAGTTAGTTGAAATTATAGATGAGTCATATTTGACAAGGCATTTGTAAGATTCTCTATGACAGCTTAAAATATCATTTGTAATGTATACTCCATTTAACTGTCAAAAGATTTAGGGCAGCTTACAATAAAAGGAGATCATAAGTAAACAGGTAATTAAATATGAAAATAGAGATCACAACCATGAAATGGAAAGATATTTGTAGGATAGTGGTTTAAAAATAAGATAATTACTAAAAATTGAGCACTAAATTTGATTCTGAGTGTCCTCATAGACAATGCAAAAATGGAAACTTAATGGTTGTTTAGCCCTTCTTGATTAAAAATCTCATGTCAATTATATTAGGGGAAGAAAATCATCTTTTTTTCTCATCCTAAGTTCCATGAGAAATTTTCTACATGCCTTCTTATACAAATGGGAGATTAGATAATAACATAACGAACTCTTTCAAAGTGGTTCTGAAAATGTAAAAATGTTTTTCATTAACTATTTTTTATTTCACCCTGGTATAAATTGGATATTAAAGCATAATTCATTGAAAGTATTTCTCAGTGTAGCTAAATTAATGCAGTCCAAATATTTACTCTGGAGTCCTCCAAGTAACTGCAAGGGACAGAACTAATAGACCATAGAAAACTGTCATTCAAACTGCTTTAAGCCAGGGAAAACTGTTCCAGATTACTGAGAAACTAGACATGTAAAACATAAAAGTACAGCTGCTCTGACTGAAGATGGCATGGGGAAGTCTGAGACACTGCCTTTCAGTTCCCCTGTTTACTCCTCCACCCCTGTCTCTGGTCAACTCCAGGGATCTAGTAGACCTCAGACCGGAATATAGATGCACTGTGTATTACAAAAGAGAAACTCACATTCATGGGTACATATAATAAGGGAGCAGGGCATTCCCCTCAAAGTTATTACTAATAGGCTGCCAAACAAAAGTATGTTTCTGAAGAGTGCCCCACATAAAACAAAATAAATCAGTATCAAAGCAGTTTCCATATGAGTGCTCAAGAGTTTAAGACACAGTTTTTAAAAATAAAATATACAGGCTTTTCCCTTAGATTATAAGACATTGGTAATTATTGCTAAAAAAAACTGGAGGATTCAGAGACCACAAAAATTAAAATGATAAAAAAAAACCTATTTCTCAAAGAAAACAATAACATTTTATTATATTTTCTTTTTTGTATGCACCCATATGTACTCTGAAAAAGAGATTAGGATGAATATACTTCCTGGAAACCTGTTATTTTTACATATCATAAATATTTTCCAATTTATTAAGTATTCTTCCAAACTATCATTTTTCATGTCCTCATGAATATTGTACAGTTGAAACAATCTTGCCAATATCCAACATCTGGCCACATAGTTTATCTGTACAGTTTCTGTATCACCAACTGTGCTACAATGAACGTTCTAGGAGATACATCTTTGCTTTCTTTCATAACAACTTTGTAGAAACTCGTTTTTGAATTAAACAGCAAGCCACGTTTAAGTATTTTGATGCCATAATCGGTTTGCCCTCAAAACAGAACAAAAAAAGAAAGTCATGGAAATGTACAATTACAGCAGGTTTGCCTCCTTAGACAGCAAATTCTTAAATGGAAGTAAATGTACTAGATGTTTACTAAAGAGAGCTTTTAGAATCAACTTCTGTGGAAGGAAGGACTGAGCAGAAGCAGCAAGCCAGCAACAAAAGCTCAACAGTAACTCTCAGCTGACTCCATGGGGAGCTCTGAAAGTCTGACAGTTCTTCAGAATTGTCCTGAATTGGGCTGAAATGACTAGGGATTTATACATCCCCATTTCTTCCACTGAGGCAATCTCTGAATCCCTGCAGATAAGACAGTTCTAGCAGCTAGCTCAACAAGTGCTCCACTGAACGAGGACATGGGTCACACATCACAATGTCCCCCACAGTAATATCCCCAGCACTGTATAAGCGGGTCTGGTTCCCCTCACTTTGACATCTTTTGGTATCATTAACTATTTCATTCCCATCACTGGAAAGGTCAATAAGGGTGTCTTGTTGGTTGGCAATTTGGTGCTTTTGTAAATAAGTTGTTTATTCTCGACTTTTGCCCATTTTCCTATTACAGTGATTTGCTGGGTGGCTGGTAGAGGTTGATTTTTTGTTTTTAAAAAAGCTATTTACATGCTAAGAATATTAACCCTCTTGAAAACAATGAAAATATACTTACTCAGCTTATATTTATATCCAAAGTTATTACAATATTTGATGGCAGAAACTTACAGTATTATTGAAAAAAAATTCATGCATTGGAATTTTCTTTGTGGGAAATGATCATTTCTTATTTTTTGTCCCTTATGTATTACTGTCTTTGTGTATTTCTTATAGATTTATATGGTGATAAAAATATCTTTTGTTAAAAATATTAATATCTTGTTCTATTTGTAGTAATTATTTTCTTATGTTAATGTTTGTCTTGTGATTTTTTGTTATATCCTTTTTATCATTTATAAAGTTTCAGTTATTAATAAACTATCATCTATCCAACTTGTATTTATTAATTTGTTCTTGGCCAGTTGCCTTTAAGCTTAGAAAGTTTACATAGCCCAATCAGTAAATATTACAGAAATGTTTGCTTTTGGTGGTGGTGGTGGAGGGGTGATGGTAGTAGTAATTTGTGGTTTAACTGTTTTAGCTGCATTCAACTGATTGATTCCTCCTAAATTTTATCTTGTTTCTGCTATGAAGCATCACAATTCATTGTTTTCCCAATTGTCTCAAACCATATATTAAATAACAGAGAAATATTTCTAAAGAATAACAAAAAGTGTACCAGCATACAATATAATAAAATCATAGTGCTTAGTAACCACTGAAGGGTAATGAAAGAAATAGCATGAGATTTCATATCGTAAAGCAAAATTTTCCTATTTCATGTGCCTCAGAACATCAATCTTCTGAGCTAATTCCTAAATAAGGGTATTAGTTGAGTAAGTTTTGGTTACCTTACTATATCCCCCTCCCACATGAAAGAAGAATGGGGCACATTTGTATCAAAAACTTGAAAAAGGGCCAGGTGCAGTGGCTCATGCCTGTAATCCCAGCACTTGGGGAGGCCAAGGTGGGCGGATCACAAGGTCAACAGATCAAGACCATTCTGGCCAACATGGTGAAACCCCGTCTCTACTAAAATACAAAAAAATTAGCTGGGTGCAGTGGCGCATGCCTGTAGTCCCAGCTACTTGGGAGGCTGAGGCAGGAGAATTGCTTGAATCCGGGAGGTGGAAGTTACAGTGAGCCAAGGTCGCGCCACTGCACTCCAGCCTCGCGCCTGGTGATGGAGTGAGACTCTGTCTCAAAAAAAAAAATAATAATAATTACCCTGAAAAGTCTTACTGCAATTTGTTTAACTATACTTAGTATTTTCCAAATCATTTTTTTAAATTGTACTTTAGGTTCTGGGGTACATGTGTAGATCATGCAGGATTGTTGCATAGGTACATATATGACAATGTGGTTTGCTGCCTCCATCCCTCCGTCACTTATATCTGGCATTTCTCCCATGTTATCCCTCCCCAACCTCCCCACGCCCTCCCTTTACAGAACCTGACCATGCTGGCTCCTTGATCTATGACTTCCGAGGCTCCAGAATTGTTTAACCCACCCAGTTTATGGCATGGCACTTTGTTACAGCAGTCATAAGTGACAAACACCGGAAACAAAGGCATTGGTGCAACATGGAACACACATGAGATCATAACGGTAATGTTTTCGAGATGTAGCCAGAACAGTGCTCCACCTTCTGTAACATGGTTTCAACATGGATTATTGTGTTAGGATTCCATTTCTATCTGCATCATGTTATACCAAATAAGTAGCTGTTTACATGCAAAATCATACATGATCTTATGATACAGTAACTATTTTTTAAAATCTTTGCAGTTTTAACTCCATAATATACAGGATTCAAAATAAATGCATATAATTCATGTCACTTAACATATAATACTGTATTAGTCCATTGCTATGAAGAAATACTGCAGTCTGAGTAACTTATAAAGGAAAGAGGTTTAATTGACTCACAGTTCTGCAGCGCTGGGGAGGCCTCAGGAAACTTACAAACACGGTGGAAGGGGAAGCAAACATGTCCTTCTTCACATGGTGGCAGACAAGAAAAGTGAAGAGCAAAGGGAGGAAAAAAGCCCATTATAAAACCATCAGATCTCATGAGAACTCACTATCATGAGAATAGCACGGGGGAACCACCCCCATGATCTAATCACCTCCCACAAGGTCCCTCCCCCAACACATGGGAATTACAATTCAGATGACAATTCAAGATGAGATTTGGGTGGGAATACAGAGTCAGACTATATCAAATGCTAATGTGTGTATTTCTATAACTGGAAAAAAATGCTTTACCCACTCAGAAAAAGAAACTTTTTTTTTAACTCCAGCTAACATCAATTACTCTGATTAAGAAAAATGAAACATAAGAAACAAATAGTGAAGTGAGATAATACGTAAAATTAATAATTCAAGGTGATTTTTCTTCCAGATACATTAGATAGGAACTTGTATTTACATATTTTTCCAGTTGCTATTTTCATCTTTCTTAAATTGATAGGGTGACCTATACTATCTCTGATAATAATACACTATGTCTTTAACGTATTCTAATATAAATATTTGAACTAGTAAAAATGTCACCAAAAGACCAGAATCTGTCTTATGAATAGCATGGCTTCAGATGAATTCATGTCTAAAAATAAACACACACAACAGAATTTGTTGGAACAAAAATTTATATACATTGTTCCACAAATATATCATACAGGAATCTAGAATGTTGACTATGCCTTCTTAATATAAATGAAGGCTCAGTGAGTAATTTCTAGGCAGCATTTTTTAGGTCAAACTGAAAATGGTATTAGCAGGAAGATGTTAGAAGCATTCAAGTTAAAAAGCATTCAAGTTTTTTTTTAAAAAAAAATGCGTATTTTGAATGGGGCATTATTCTCAGTGAATTAATTCTAATGTGCTTGCTTTGACTATATAATTATAATTTTTCTACTAGAACCTCAATATAATATTATCTGCTGTCACATGTCAGCAAATCTTAGTGGCTCTTCATTCAAAATATATATAGAATTTAACTATTGCTCACCCCTTCCTCCACTACCACCTTAGAAGAAGCCACAAAAATCTCTCTCTGACTTAGGATATTGTGATAGCATACTAAATGATTTCCCTGTTTGCAGTTTTGCCATCTCTACAGTATATTCTCCACATAGTAATACAAGTGTCTTTGGAAAATGTAAATTATATCACTCTTCTGCTCCAAACCCTCACTTAGAGTAAATACAAAGCCCTTACAACAGCCTACAGGATTGGTATCCCTCCCCACTCCACCCATATCACCTCCTGGGCTTCATTCCCCTACCACACTCTCCCTAGGTTCCTAGGTTTCAGCCTCATTGACTTCTTTGCTGTTCCTCTGACACACCAAGGACTTTTTCTCTAAAGGGCTTTGTCTTTGCATATAATGCTTTTTCTCCAGATATAGCTAAATCTTTATACTTCCTACATCTCTGTGCAAACCAAGGTTCAAATCTCAGCACCACCTGCCATCAGTTTTGTGGCTGCTATGGTTACCTATTCTTTCTTCTTCCTCAATCTCTTCTATAGAAATGGAAATAATACCACATATTCAGGCCTTTGCCCTCTTTGCTGGACAACCACTATCCTGAGATTTCTGCTTAGGTCTGCCTCATTTCATATAGAGTCTCTGCTTATAGCTTATACTGTCTTTTTAGCAGAAATCTTCCCTGATCACCCCATATAAAATAGCACACACCCTCCACCCCTCTCTTCTCCATCTCCCTTTAACCTGTTTTATTTTTTCACAGCACTTTTTACTACCTAATATATACTAATTTGTTCACATCTATCTTCCTCCACTAAAACAAAAGTTTCTTCTATTTTTAATTTTTCTTATTTTTTTTTAATAGACAAGGTCTCACTCTGTCACCCAGGCTGAAATGCAGTGGCTCAATCTTAGCTCACTGCAACCTTCAACTCCAGGACAAGCGATCCTCCCACCACCTCAGCCTCCTGAGAACTATAGGCACATACCACCATGCCCAGCTTTTTTTTTTTTCTTTTTCCTTTAGAGATGAAGTCTCATTGCACTGCCCAGGCAGGTCTCGAATTTGTGGCCTCAAGCAATCCTCCCACTTTAGTCTCCCCAAAAAGTTTCTTTTTGATTGATAGAGACTTGTGACTATTTTGTTCATTGCTATACTCCACCACCTAGAATTGTGGCAAATATCTGGCAAATACTCAGAGCTTATCAAAAAACGTATTTGTTGAATAAATTAAAGAAGAAATTAGTATGCATTTTACTTAATAATGTGAGTTCATTTTTGAAAGTTAATAAGAGAGAATATTACTTAAATATTACGTGGATTTCAATATAACCCAAGGCTTGCTTGTATCACACAATATATATCTGGAAAATAGTAGCCTTCAGTTCAGCATGATTTACACCATGTAGAACCACAAGTTAAGCTAGGGATGTAACAAAATAAACAATGATCTAGATAATTCAGGCCTTAAGAGTAATTACAGAGTACATCAAATTATACACTTTAATAATCTACAATAATGAAATTATCTAACAACCTTTTGAAATCTCTGCTCCCTGTGCATGTGTGAAGAGTTGGGGCATTAAATCCAAACTGAAGAATATCAGATCTGATCATCAAAGTGCAGATCCGAATTGCTGGCTCAAGGAACTCTGTTAGCAGAGTTCCCATGCTAATATCAGTTTAATTTACTCTAATAGTACACATTGTCTTCCATAAAAAAATCCCTAAGAGGTTGCATACCTATAGTAACAGATTCATTTTTATGAACTCTTTTGCATATTTAAAATGATCCTATGACATATGTTTGCAACAAAGAGCCAAATGAAATTTAATCATCTCCAATATTATTTGCAAATTTTTATGTTAGAGATTCTATTTTATAGTAGAAATATATCCTTCTTTGAGTTAGAAGATAAAATCTAGGACCTCTCTTTGGAGACTATTTCCTTGGCTAAAACAATATGTATTCCCTAGCTTCTTTTTCTAGAAGCTAATCTATAAAGCTCAAATTAAATAGTGTACAAAGGGCCAACTTTATTAGAATGTTAAAATAGATAACTTCAAAAATAGATTTTCTGGGGAAATGCTAAAGAATTCCCTTAATATTTAAAATAGACACCTTGTCAATTAGCCAAATCTATTACCTAGCACAAATTAAATTTTTGCACCTTGCTTTTTCTATCTATCTAAAATATTTATAATGCATTCCAAGATTCTGAAGAGGAGTAGCTTAGGATTGGGTATTTTACAAAAGACTTAATTTGTAAAGAAAATATAAGCAAAAACGATTTTTGTATTCATATAAAATGGAGCAGATGGTTACTAGTTGTAATTCTGTTATATTAATATATACACTATGTTTTCTAACTGCTATGTCTGTGTATAATGTTGGCTTTTACAATGTGAGTTCATCATCAAACAAATCACTTTCATGCTGAAGATGGTGTAGAGAAAATAAATCAAGTCCAAATCCAATAAAGCTTTATTTCATTCTTTCCCTCTAGGAATATCAGAATTCATTTAACTATCCATTTGTCCTAACGAAATTTTCTGCTGTACACACAATACAGGTAAGCCAAGCAGCATTCTCAATTTCATCTGCTTTCACAAACCAAGGAAACTACCAGAGCAAGGTGGTAGAAAGTACTGCAGACCCAGTTCCAGCCCTGGCTCCTCTGATGATTATGTGGCTCAATTCAGTTCCCTCACATGAAACACATAGGAGGTAAACCATAGGGTTTCAAACATCTCTTGTTGGTATATTTTCCGCCTTTTAAACAAATATCTCTTAAAGGGTCAGGAAGAAAGTTTGTTTCTTTAACAATGATTACAGCTCTCACATTTTTCTAAAGCCACAGAAGAGAATTTTAGAGCTAATGAGATCTAGTGAATTTATTTTCTTTTTATTGTACTTTAGGTTCTGGGATACATGTGTAGATCATTCAGGATTGTTGCATAGGTACATACATGGCAATGAGGTTTGTTGCCTCCATCCCCCCATCACCTATATCTGGTGTTTCTCCCCATGTTATCCCTCCCCAACCTCCCCAACCCCCACTGTCCCTCCCCTAGCCCCCCCACCCCACAACAGACCCTAGTGTGTGATGCTCCCTTCCCTGTGTCCATATGTTCTTATTGTTCAACACCCGCCTATGAGTGAGAACATGCGGTGTTTGATTTTTTGTTCTTGTGTCTCAATCTTCTTTGCTGAGAATGATATTTATACATGTTCCTACAAAGGACATGAACTCATCATTTTTATGGCTGCATAGTACTCCATGGTGTATATGTGCCACATTTTCTTTGTCCAGTCTATCATTGATGGGCATTTGGGTTGGTTCCAGGTCTTTGCTATTGTAAACAGTGCTGCAACGAACATACATGTGCATGTGTCTTTATAATAGAACAATTTATAATCCTTTGGGTATATACCCAGTAATGGGATTGCTGGATCAAATGGAATTTCTATTTCTAGGTCCTTGAGAAATCACTACACTGCCTTCCACAATGGTTGAACTGATTTACACTCCCACCAACAGTGTAAAAGTTTTCCTATTTCTCCACATCCTCTCCAACATCTGTTGTCTCCAGATTTTTAATGATCGCCATTCTAACTGGCGTGAGATGGTATCTCAATGTGGTTTTGATTTGCATTTCTCTAATGACCAGTGATGATGAGCATTTTTTTCATGTGTATGAAAGGAAAAGTATATGAGGCCAAGAAACAGAGATGATTGAAGTGGGAGATTTGATGCTGTTGATTACCCCTGCTTCTGGAACTTTTACCCAAGTTTTCTTTATAAAATTTAATCATGTCACCTCTGGTTAAAAGCTTTTGTTTCAACACTTGCTCACAAGTTGATTTGGACATCTTTAGATGGCACTACAGACAAAATCCACATAATTGAGCCCACGGAACCACAGCTGCTCCATTTCCTGTCACGCCTCTCTTTCCTTATACAGCTCAGCAGACAATATCCTTAAAAGGTTCTACATTTCTTTGCATACTGTTCCTTCCACTTCCAGTGTCCCTATTTTCTTTTTTTTCTTTAGTAAACTTATACCTGTAGGTCTGCCCTCTATTAAGGACTTAATGGCTATCTAGTTGTATATCTATCACAGCCTTCACTACACTGTTATGTAACTTCTCTATTAAAGACAACCTACTTACTCAAGTATTAATTTTGAGAAGCAGGAGAGGAGATTCTATCTCACTTATCTTTGTGTTGCCAGTATCTGGTACATAGTTAAGTGTTCCATAAATATTTGCTTTATGTGAAACTGTAGATAGGTTTGGACAATAAACAAGAACTGCTATGAGCCAGCTCCAGCCTCAGTTGCTGCCTGGTGCTATTATGTTACCTAAAAAGTTTGGAAACATCTCCAGGATACATAATATACCACTCCATAGTAAATCAAGTTTTGACGGTTTAAGGATAAAAAGATATTCCTTTAATAGCTTTATCAGTCAGAGAAAGATTAGCACATCCTTTACTACACATTTTTTAAAACTAGAGCAAAGAGTAGGTATAGGCAAAAACTTATTTATAAATACTTTTTCTTGTCCTCAATGGATGAAATGACTCTACAGAGCATGCTTAGTAATAAAAGCATGGAAAATTAGGGAGGTCAGTTTTTCTTAAAAAAAAAAAAATGCTTCAAGACATCCGTTGTCACCTACAAGCTTCTTTGAGCATCATCATTTGCTTCCCGGTGCTGAAATGAAAATGTAATGGGAAAGGATCTCTCCCCAAAGTCAAGGAACTCAACTCAAGTAAGGACAGATTTGTGATGAGAAAATGTAAGTCTGTGTGTTGAAATTTATTGACACAAACTGTTAATCATTACAGCAGTAGAAGTAGCGCCAAACTATTTTAAGGAAGAGTCTCAGAAAAGTTCTTGCCCTGAAATGGGTCTGCAAAATCAAAATGAATTCTTACTTCAGGGTCCTTGGTCACTTCCTATACAAAGACAGAATAATTATGTATATGATAAAAGGCAGCATTTTATGGTAATAATGGAATTGATTTAACCCACCAGAAATAGAAGCCAGCAAATATTTTCTTAGGAAAAAAGCTCCCTTCTGCACATGTACCCCAAAACTTAAAGTATAATAAAAAGCAAAGAAAAGAAGGCTCCGACATAAACTAAATGTGTTACAATGTACATAATACATGTTCTAGCTAATAACTTATGTTTACTGAGCACATACCACGTGCCAGGCCTAATTGCTTGTCATGTAATTATTCAATTAACCATTACTATCCCATGAGGGAGGAATTGTTATTTTCATGTTATAGTTGAGAAAACTGAGGCACAGAAAGCCTACATGATTTTTTACCTCACTCGGCTGGTTTGGATCAGAGCTGTGTTATCAATCTAAAGAGCCTGATTCCAACACTCACAATCGCCCCACCTATATTCATCCAACTAACAATATACAATCAGCCCTCATAACCATGAGTTCTACATTAGTGGATTCAACTGACAGAAAATCAAATACATTTTGGAAAAAGTTCCAGAAAGTTGCAAAAAAAAAAAAAAAAAAAAAAAACTTTGAATTTGCCGTGTGCTGGGTACCACATTGAATTCACATGAACGAAGTGATGTGTAGGCACTGTATTAGGTATTATAAGTAATCTAAGATTATTTAAAGAATAAAGAGGATGTGCATAGGTTATACATAAATACTACTCCATTTTATATCAGGGACTTGAGCATTCTTAGATTTTGGTATCATATCTTTGGGGCCTCTAGAACCAATCCTCTAAGAACACCAAAGGACAACTATAATGTTGAAGGCAATGACAGCCAGGCTGTTAACATTTAGCATGTTATAGGTGCAAGATAAATATTACATACTCAAAGTAGATTTTCCAAAACCAAAACTTTCTTTTTTTCTTTTTTATTTTTTTAAGAGACAGAGTCTTGCTCTGTTGTCCATGCTGGAGCTCACTAGTGTCATCATAGTTCTCTGTAGCCTTGAACTCTTGGTCTCAAGTGATCCTCCCCTCTCAACCTCCTGAGTAGCTAGGACCTCAGGCATGCACCACCACAGGTGGCTTTTTTTTTTTTTTTTTTTTTTTTTTTAAGATATGGCGGTCTTACTATATTGTCCAGGCTAGTTTCAGACTCCTAGCCTCAAGTGATCCTCCCACCTCAGCCTACCAAAGCTCTGGGATTACAGTTGTGAACCACTGCATCCAACCCTAGCACTTTCATTATCCTTCATCACTGAGGTTAATGAGACAACAGACATTGGCATGTGTAATATTTTCAGTAATCTGAAATAAATTACAATTGATTGAATACAATAAAGTGACAATTTAGTTTGGCTCTGTTTCCAGACTAAATTATGATGAAATCTACATATTAATCTATTTAATATATCCTGTATTAGAAATGATACAGTGGGCATGCAGTAATAAATCTGGTTAGTATTTCTGGACCCTATTTTTAAAAATAGAAAATTCAAGCTGACCCTTTTATCAAAGTAGACTGGAAGTCATATGTGATGGATTTTAGCTATTAGTTATGATTAGAGCTATTAGAATACTTCACAGAGAAAATTTTTCACATATCAAGACAATGATCCCACTTGATTTCTGTTGGTATCTTTTGATTTATCTGAAATCAATGCAGTAAGCTCTATTAATTATATTTTTGTGCCAAAATAATTAACTGCAGGATGTGTCTCATCTTCAGAAAGCCTGCCACCTACCTTGTTTTATCAATCTTACCACATCAATGATGGAGAAAGTAATTCTAAATATATCCAAAATATATTTCTATAGTTATATAGAAATAAATATTTTATAAATTTCTCTTTTTACCTTTAGATTTACGGTAAACTAGTGCCAAAATACGCTGTGTGTTATTCCTGAGCCTTCCCTACTTATGTTTTCTGGAATTTCTGTAAAGTAAGTTATTAATCTTTTAGGAATTATTAATATATCTAAAATCTGATCATAGTTTCCTTTTAAAAATGTACATATTCACGTTTTGTACCCAATTCTGGGACATCTATAGATCCCAGGTAAATAACTTGTGTTCTACATTGAATACTTATGAATACATCCCTTTTTCAGAAAGAATAACACTAAAAATGTATGATAATGCATCAGACTTCTCAAAAGAAAAATGGATCACCGAGTTTATTGATGGAGAGCTGAAATATGAGAGGCTGATTACATATGGCATTGGAAGGGAAATTAATCTGTCTATTGAAAAATATATTTCACTTCCGTAGGTGAATGCTTCTATAGCAACAAAAGGCCTATTCATCTCTTCGACAAGTTATCTTCACCAAGTTTCTCATAATTGCCAATTCAAGTGGCTCAGTCTTGCCAGTGCAAGTAAAATGGTTCCTCCCCCTCACATCCATTAATACATTAACCATGTATTTATTGAGTATCCACTATATGTTAGAATTATTCCTGGACAATACTAGGTGATATGGTTTGCCTATGTCCCCACCCAAATCTCATCTTGAATTCCCACATGGTGTGGAAGGGACACAATGAGAGGAAATTGAATCATGGGGACAGGTCTCTTCTGTGCTCATCTTGTGATAGTGAATAAGTCTCACAAGACCTGACTGCTTTATAAGGAGTTTTCCTGCACAAGCTCTCTTCTCTTGTCTACTGCCATGTGAGACATGCCTTTCACCTTCTGCCGTGATTGTGAGTCCACCCTAGCCATGTGGAACTGTAAGTCCATTAAACCTCTTTCTTTCATAAATTGCCCAGTCTCAAGCATGTCTCTATCAGCAGCATGAAAATGGACTAATACACTAGGCTTTGAGAATATAGACACAAACAAGAGATAAAGTGTCTCTACACTTATCGACTTTGCATTCTCGTTCAAAAGAAAAGTGGCAATAAGCAAATAAACAAATAACCAAGATAATTTCAGAAAGTAATCAGTGCCATAAAAATTATAAAAGAAGACCATTTAATGAGTGACTGAAGTAGAGGCAAAGAATCTGTAGAATGTGGTATTGATCTGAAATCTCAAGAGATGAGAAAGAGACAGCTGTAGAAAGATGTAGATATAGTATGTAGCAGAGGAAACATCAAATAAAAGGCTGTGAGGTAAGAGCATACCTGTCATGTTCAAGGCATATAAATATGACTGGCATGGCTAGAATATACTAAGAGTAAGATGTAGTAAGATAGGTAGGCTGGGTGCAGATTACATGGGACTTACATTTCATGAAAAGGAGTTTGGACTTCATTCCACATGTGACAAGAAGCCATTAGAGAGTTTTAATCAGGAAAGTGGGCAATACAACCAAATGTTTATTTTTAAGAAATTATTATGTCTGCCATGACCTTAGATCCAAGAGTAGCCACAACAAAAGATGCAGCAGTTTCCATTTAGGGAAGATATATGGAAATTTCTACTGCGGAATCTGAACAAAGTAAGTTGTGATCTGTAAATAAGAAGTATCTTATGACTAACAATATAATTTTTTAAATACTTGCTATTAATAATTTTATAATAATGTGAGATTTCAAAAGTCTTTATTTATACTTATGAAAGCTCTCACCCTCTCTCCCATTAACAAATAGTAAATCACACTGCCATGTGTGTACCTATGCAATAATCTTGCATGTTCTTCACATATGCCCCAAAACCTAAAATGCAATTTTAAAAAAATGCAATAAAAAGAAAATAAAAGCAAAATAATAATTATTATTATTATTGAACAACTTCTATATAATAGGTACTGTTCTAGCCCAGTACTTTTCAAACTATCTGTGGTGAAGATCCAGTTTGTTCGTTTGTTTGTTTTTGCTTTTCTTTCCCAACTTATTGTTGACTAATATTTTTTATAAAATATCATGAAAATAAGCCATTAGAAAATGAATTTTAACATATTATTAAATTCAAGAAACATAAAATTACATTTCAATACATATAATAAGAAAAAAACAAAGGGGACAGAAAGAATTACAATAAATTGTAAAATTGTATGTATATTAAAAATAATTTAAAAGTATGTACAGGCAATTAATATAGAGACTTTCTAACACACTTACAACTTTTTGTCATTCCACAATGGTACCTAAAGGGTATGTAGAGAAATAATTGCCCATATTAAATTCCAATTCATACACTTTGAACAAACACTGATATATCAATATTTAAAGTTTTTAGTGCAATAAATGGGCTTGCATCTTGCTTGTTAAATTATCTAATCAAACTTGGATTAATAAAAATGCTACTTGAAGGAAATAATGTAGTTCTAAACAGTTTCTATTTTGTTTTAAAAACACATAGTAAAGAAACCAGTCTCACAGAGGTATATTGAAAAAAATAAAAGAAATTTTAAAGCACAAAAAGGATGAAAACACCCAAAACCAGAATGCCTCTCCTCCTCCAAGGAATCACAACTCCTTACCAGCAAGGAAACAAAGCTGGATGGAGAATGAGTCTGATGAATTCACAGAAACTGACTTCAGAAGGTGGGTAGTAACAAACTTCTCTGAGCTAATAGAACATGTTCTAACTCAATGCAAAGAAACTAAGAACCTTGAAAAAAGGTTTCATGGAATGATAACTAGAATAAACAGCTTAGAGAAGAATATAAATGACTTAATGGAGCTGAAAAACACAAAATGAAGTCCTCTAGCCCTCTGCGCCTCATTCGCAAAGCATACACAAGTTTCAAAAGCTGAATCAAACAAACAGAAGAAAGGATATCAGAAATTGAAGATCAACTCAATGAAATAAAATGAGAAGGCTAGAACAGAGAAAAAAGAGTGAAAAGAAATGATAAAGCCTCCAAGAAATATGGGATTATGTGAAAAGACCAAATCTTTCACGTATACCTGAATGTGACAGAGAGAATGAATCCAAGCTGGAAAACACTCTTCAGGATATTATCCAGGAGAACTTCCCAACCTAGCAAGGCAGGCCAACATTCAAGTCCAGGAAGTACAGGGAACACCACAGAGACATTCCTCAAGAAAAGCAACCCCAATGCACATAATTGTGAGATTCACCAGGGTTGAAATGAAGGAAAAATGCTAAGGGCAGCCAGAGAGAAAGGTCGGGTTATTCACAAAGGAAAGCCCATCAGACTCACAGCAGATCTCTTCGCAAAAACCCTACAAGCCAGAAGAGAGTGGGGGCCAATATTCAACATTCTTAAAGAAAAGAACTTTCAACCTAGAATTTCATATCCAGCCAAACTAACCTTCATAAGTGAAGGAGAAAGAAAATCCTTTAGGGAAAAGCAATTGCTGACAGATTTCATCACCACCAGGCCTGCCTTACAAGAGCTCCTGAAAGAAGCACTAAACATAGAAAGGAACAAACAGTACCAGCCACTCCAAAAATGTAGCAAATAGTAAAAAGCATCAACACAATGAATAAACTGCATCAACTAATGGGCAAAGCAACCAGCTAGCATCAAAATTGCAGGATCAAATTCACACATAACAATATTAACTTTAAGTGTAAATGGGCTAAATGCCCCAAAAAGACACAGACTGGCAAATTGAATAAAAAGTCAAAACCCATCGGTGTGCTGTATCCAGGAAACCCATCTCACATGCAAGGATACAGAGGCTCAAAATAAAGGGATGGAGGAAGATTTACCAAGCAAAAAAAAAAGCAGGAGTTGCAATCCTAGTCTCTGATAAAATAGACTTTAGACCAACAAAGATCAAAAGAGACAAAGAAGGGCGTTACATAATAGTAAAAGGATCAATGCAACAAGAAGAGCTAATGATCCTAAATACGCACCCAATACATGGGCACCCATGTACATAAAGCAAGTTCTTATTGACCTACAAAGAGACTTAGACTCCCATACAATAATAGTGGGAGAATTTAACACTCCACTGTCAATATTAGACAGATCAACAAGACAGAAAATTAACAAGGATATTCAGGACTTGAACTCAGATCTGGATGAAGCAAACCTAATAGACTTATACAGAACTCTCTACCCCAAATCCACAGACTATACATTGACCACATACATTGGCCTCTAAATTTGACCGTATAATTTTAAAGGTCAATATATGTGGTCAATATATATTGAGGTAAATCACTCCTCAGCAAATGCAAAAAATGGAAATCATAACAAACAGTCTCTCAGACCACAGTGCAATCAAATTAGAACTCAGTATTAAGAAACTATCTCAGAACCACACAACTTTATGGAAACTGAACAACTGGCTCTTGAATATTCACTGGATAAACAATGAAAGGAAGGCAGAAATAAAGATGTTCTTCGAAACCAACAAGAACAAAGACACAACATACCAGAATTCCTGGGGCACATTTAAAGCAGTGTCTAGAGGAAAATTTATAGCAATAAACACACTCATGAGAAACAAGGGAAGATCTAAAATTGACAACTTATCAGCAAAATTGAAAGAGGTAGAGGAGCAATATCAAAAAAACTCAAAAGCTAGCAGAAGACAAGAAATAACTAAGATCAGAGCAGAACTAAAGGAGATAGAGACACAAAAACTCCTTCAAAATATCAATATATCCAGGACCTGGTTTTTTGAAAAGATCAACAAAATAGACAGACTGCTAGACAAATTAAGAAAAAAGAAAAGAGAGAAGAATCAAACAGATGCAATTAAAAAATAATAAAGGGGATATCACCAATGATTCCACGGAAATACAAACTACTATCAGATATTACTGCAAACAACTCTATGCACACAAACCAGTAAACCTAGAAGAAGTGAATAAATTCCTGGGCACTTGCATCCTCCCAAGCCTAAACCAGGAGGAAGCTGAAACCCCTGAATAAACCAATAACAAGGGCTGAAGTTGAGGCAGCAATTAATAGCCTATCAACCGAAAAAAGCCCAGGTCCAGATGGGTTCACAGCCAAATTCTACCAGATATACAAAGAGCAGTTGGTACCACTCCTTCTGAAACTATTCCAAGCAATCCAAAAAGAGGAAATCTTTCCCAAATCGTTTTATGAGACCAACATCATCCTGATACCAAAACCCGGCAAAGACTCAACAAAAAAAGAAAACTTTAGGCCAATATCCATGATGAACATAGATGCAAAAATCTTCAATAAAATACTGGCAAACCTATTGCAACAGCACATCAAAAAGCTTATCCATCATGATTAACTAGGCTTCATCCCAGGGATTCAAGCCTGGTTCAACATGTGCAAGTCTATAAACGTAACCCACCACATAAACAGAAACAAAGACAAAAACCACATGATTATCTCAATAGATGTAGAGAAGGCCTTTGACAAAATTCAACAGCCCTTTATGCTAAAAACTCTCAATAAATTAGTTATCAATGGAACGTATCTCAAAATAATAAAAGCTATTTACAACAAACCCACAGCCAATATCGTACTGAATGGGCAAAAACTGAAAACATTTCGTTTGAAATCTGGCACTAGACAAGGAAGGTTTATGCTCTCTCTCACCACTACTATTCAATATAGCATTGGAAGTTCTAGCCAGAGCAATCAGGCAAGAAAAAGAAATAAAGTGTATTCAATTAGGAAAGGAGGAAGTCAAATAGTCTCTATTTGCAGATGACATGATTGTATATTTAGAAGATCCCATTGTCTCAGACCAAAATCTCCTGAAACTGATAAGCAACTTCAGCATAGTTTCAAGATACAAAAATCAATGTGCAGAAATCACAAGCATTCCTATACACCAATAGCAGACTTAAAGAGGGCCAAATCAAGAACAAACTGTCAACATTTGCAAGGATGGGGTGAGCCAAGGTGGCTGAGAGAAGCCAGCACTGGAATGCAGCTCCCAGCGAATGAGACGCAGAGGGCTAGAGGACTTCATGATTCCAAATGAGGTGCCGAGTTTGTTTCTGTGGGATGGATAGGACACTAAAAATAGGCCCAGGGAAGGAGCCACAGGGTGAGAGCCATCCAGGGGGGCAAATCAAGATGGGGGCGAGCACATCCCCACTGCAAATGTGCAGCCAGCTTGGAGGGTCGGGGAATTTAGCCCCCTCGGTGCTCCGTTTCAGATCATGTGCTTACTTCATCCCTTCTGCAACCCATGGCCCATGAGAGCCCTGCCAGACGGTGGGGCATCGTGGATAGTCAATGCAAATCTGAGCAGTGGCTACTGCTGGGCACAGCAAGTTGTTGCAGGGACCTGGGTGGGAGTTTGGACTAACACCAATGGGATGAACTGTCCCTCAGAGGGAGGCAGAGTTGAAAGCAGGGAAACAGACCATACAGCCTGGCAAGCCCCACCTCCACAGAACTCAAAGCTGAAGCCCTCTCTAGAGAGCTTAGCAGCAAATACACCAGCTTGACCCCTACCAGGAAGATCCAGCTGAGGAAGGAGAGATGTCATTGGGAAGGTGGGGCCAATCTCACTTGCAAACAAACTCCAGGGAAGGAACACCCACCCAACAATCTGAATGAACCCGAGAGAGCCTAGCAACCCTCTACAGGACAAAAAAGATACAGCTCCAACCTCAACAGAAAAAAAACACCCACTCAGAGACTCCTCCTGAAATCACCAACTTCAAAGATTAAAGGGAGATAAATCCACAAAAACACACACACAAAAAAACAAACAGTGCAAAAAGGATGAAACCATCAAATAACAGAACCTCTTCTCCTCCCAGGGATCACAACTCTTCACCATCAAGGGAACAAAAAAAGACAGAGAATGAATCTGATTAATTGACAGAAGTAGACTTCAGAAGGTGGGTAATAACAAACTTATCTGAGTTAAAAGACCATGTTCTAAACCAATGCAAAGAAACTAAGAACCTTGGAAAAAGGTTAGACAAAATGCTAACTAGAATAACCAGTTTAGAGAAGAACATAAAAGACTTGATGGAGCTGAAAAACACAGCACAAGAACTTCACGAGGCATACACAAGTTTCAACAGCTGAATAGATCAAGGAGAAGAAAGTATATCAGAAATAGAAGATCAAATCAATGACATAAAACAAGAGGGCAAGATTAGAGAAAAAAAAGAATGAAAAAAATGAACGAAACCTCTAAGAACTATGGGATTATGTGAAAAAACCTAATCTACACTTGATCAGTGTACCTGAATGTGATGGGGAGAATGAATCCAAGTTGGAAAACACTCTTCAAGATATTATCCAAGAGAACTTTCCCAACCTAACAAGGCAGGCCAACATTCAAATCCACGAAATACAGAGAACACCACAAAGATATTCCTCAAGAAGAGCAACTGCAAGGCACATAGTTGTCAGATTCACTAGGGTTGAAATGAAGGAAAAAATCCTAAGGGCAGTAAGAGAGAAAGGTCAAGTCACTCACAAAGGAAAGACCATCAGACTCACAGTGGATAGCTCGGCAGAAACACTGCAAGCTAGAAGGCAGTTGGAGCCAATATTCAACATCCTTAAAAAAAAAAAAGAACTTTCAACCCAGAATTTCATATCAGGCCAAACTAAGCATCATAAGTGAAGGAGAAATAAAATCCTTTACAGACAAGCAGTTTCTTAAAGATTTTGTTACTACAAGATCTGCCTTAGAAGAGCTACTGAAGGAAGTACTAAACTGGAAAAGGAAGAACCAGTACCAGCCACTGCAAAAATGTACCAAATGGTAAAGAATAATGACACAATTAAGGAGCCACATCAATTAATGGGCAAAACAACCAGCCAGTAACAAAATGGTAGGATCAAATTCAAACATAACAAGATTAACGTTGAATATAAATGGCCTAAACGCCCCAATCAAAAGACAAAGATTGGTAAACTGGATAAAAAGTCAAGACCCTTTGGTGTGTTATAATCAGGAGACCCATCTAACATGCAAAGACTCACATAGACTCAAAATAAAGGGATGGAAGAAGATTTACCAAGCAAATGGAGAGCAAAAAAAAGCAGGGGTAGCAATCCTAGTCTCTGATAAAATAGACTTTAAACCAACAAAGATCCAAAGAGACAAAGAAGGGTATTATATAATAGTAAAAGGATCAATGCAACAAGAAGGGCTAACTATACTAAATATTTATGTACCCAAGGCAGGAGCACCAAGATACAAAAAGGAAGTTCTTAAAGACCTACATAGAGACTTAGACTCCCATACAATAATAGTGGGAGACTTTAACACTCCATTGACAATACTGGACAGATCAATGAGACAGAAAGTCAACAAGGATATCCAGGACTTGAAAGTAGATTTGGACCAAGCATACCTAATAGACATTTAGGAACACTCCCACCCCAAACCACAGAATACACATTCTTCTCAGCACCACATTGCACTTACTCCAAAACTGACCACATAATTGGAAGTAAATCACCCTCATCAAATGCAGAAGAATGGAAATCATAACAAACAGTCTCTCAGACCATAGCACAATCAAATTAGAACTCAGGATTAAGAAAAGCACTCAAAACCACACAATCAAATGCAAACCAAACAACTTGCTCCTGAATGATGAATGGATACACAATGAAATGAAGGCAGAAATAAAAAATGTTCTTTGAAACGAACAAGAATGAAGACACAATGTACCAGATCCTATGGGACACACTTAAAGCATGTCTAGAGGGAAATTTAGAGCATTAAATGCCCATATGAGAAAAAAGGAAAGATCTAAAATCAAAACTCTATCATCAAAATTGAAACAGCTAGAGGAGAAAGATTAAAAAAAACTCAAAAGCAAGCAGAAGACAAGAAATAACTAAGATCAGAGAACTGAAGGAGATAGAGACACACACACAAAAAAACCCTTCAAAAATTAATAAATACAGGAGCTGGTTTTTTGAAAAGATAAACAAAATGGACAGACTGCTAGCTAGACTAATAAAAAAGACAAGAGAGAATAATTGACTACATGCAATAAAAAATGATAAAGGGGAGATCATCAATGATTCCTCAGATATACAAATCCATCAGAGATTACTACAAACAACTCTATGCATACAAACCAGTAAATCTGGAAGAAATGAATAAATTCTTGGGCACTTGCACACTCTCAAGACTAAGCCAAGAAGAAGTTGAAACCTGAAGAGACCAATAACAAGGTCTGACGTCAAGGCAGCAATTAATAGCCCACCGACCAAAAAAAGTCCAAGTCCAGATGAGTTCACAGATGAATTCTACCAGACATGCAAAGAGGAGCTGTGGCACCATTCCTGTTGAAACTATTCCAAACAATACAAAAAGAGGGAATCCTCCCTATCTCTTTCTATGAAACCAACATCATCCTGATACCAACATCTGGCAGAGATACAACTAAAAAAGAAAACTACAAGCCAATATCCATGATGAACATTGATGCAAAAATCCTCAATAAAATACTGGCAAACCGAATGCAACAGCACATCAAAAAGCTTATCCATTCCAATCAAGTAGGTAGGCTTCATCCCAGGGATGCAAGGCTGGTTCAACATATGCAAATCTGTAAACATAATTCACGACATAAGCAGAACCAAGGACAAAAACCACATAATTATCTCAATAGGTGCAGAGAAAGCCTTTGAAAAAATTCAACAGCCCTTTATGCTAAAAACTCTCAATAAATTAGGTGTCAATGGAATGTATCTCAAAACAATAAAAGCTATTTACAACAAACCCACAGCCAATATCATACTGAATGGGCAAAAATTAGAAGTATTCCCTTTAAAAACTGGCATTAGACAAAGATGCCCTCTCTCACCACTCCTATTCAATATAGTATTGGAAGTTCTAGCCAGAGCAATTAGGCAAGAAAAAGAAATAAAGGGCATTCAATTATGAAAAGAAGAAGTCAAATTGTCCCTATTTGCAGATGACATGATCATTTATTTAGAAGACCCAATCGTCTCAGACCAAAATCTCCTTAAGCTGATAAGCAACTTCAGCAAAGTCTCAGGATACAAAATCAATGGGCAGAAATCACAAGCATTCCTATATACCAATAACAGAAAAAGAGAGAGCCAAATCATGAGCAAACTCCCATTTGCAATTGCTACAAAGAAAATAAAATACCTAGGAATAAAACTAACAAAGGATGTAAAGGATCTCTTCAAGGAGAACTATAAACCACTGAGCAAGAAATACGAGAGGACACAAACAGATGGAAAAACATTCCATCCTCATAGTTAGGAAGAATCAATATCATGAAAATGGCCATACTGCCCAAAGTAATTTATAGATTCAACACTATCCCAATCAAGCTACCTATGACCTTCTTTATAGGTGGAAAATACCACCTTAAACTTCATATGGAACCAAAAGAGAGCCTGCATAGCCAAGACAATCCTAAACAAAAAGAACAAAGATGGAGGCATCATGCTTACCTGAGTTCAAACTATACAAGGCAGCAGTAATCAAAACAGCGTGGTACTGGTGCCAAAACAGAGATATAGACCAATGGAACAGTACAGAGGCCTCAGAGGCAATGCCACACATCTACAATCATCTGATATTTGGCAAACCTGACAAAAACAAGCAATGGGGAAAAGATTTCCTGTTTAATAAATGGTGTTGGAAAAACTGGCTAGCCATGTGCAGAAAGCAGAAACTGAACCTTTCCTGACACCTTACACTAAAATTAACTCCAGATGAAATAAAGACTTAAACATAAGGCCTAATTCCATAAAAACCCTAGAAGAAAACCTAGGGAAAACCGTTCAGAACATAGACATCGGCAAGGACTTCATGACTAAAAGACCAAAAGAATTAGCAACAAAAGCCAAAATAGACAAATGGGATCTAATTAAACTCCAGAGCTTCTGCACAGCAAAAGAAGCAATCATTAGAGTGAACCAGCAACCAACAAAAAGGGAAAAAACTTTGCAATCTTCCCATCTGACAAAGGGCTAATATCCAGAATCTACAAAGAACTAAAACAGATCTACAAGAAAAAAAACAAACAAATCCATTCAAAGGTGGGCAAAGGACATGAACAGACACTTTTCAAAAGAAGACATTTATGAGGCTAACAAACGTATGAAAAAATGCTCATCAGCACTGGCCATTAGAGAAATGCAAATCAAAGCCACATTGATATACCATCTCACGCCAGTTAGAAAGGCGATCATTAAAAAATCTGGGGACAACAGATGCTGGAGAGGATGTGAAGAAATAGGAACAGTTTTACACTGTTGGTGGGTGTGTAAATTAGTTCAACCATTGTGGAAGACTGTGGCGATTCCTCAAGGACCTAGAAATAGAAATTCCATTTGATCCAGCAATCGCATTACTGGGTATACGCCCAAAGGATTATAAATCATTCTATCATAAAAACACATGTACATGTATGTTCATTGAAGCACTGTTTACAATACCAAAGACCTGGAACCAACCCAAATGCCCATCAATGATAGACTGGACAAGGAAAATATGGCACATATACACCATGGAATACTATGCAGCCATAAAAAACGATGAGTTTGCGTCCTTTGTAGGGACATGGATGAATCTGGAAACCATCATTTTCAGCAAACTGACACAAGAACAGAAAACAAACACTGCATGTTTTTACTCAAAGGTGAGTGTTGAACAATGAGAACATATGGACACAGAGAAGGGAATATCACCCACTGGGGTCTGTTGCAGGGAAAATAGGGGAGGGAAAGCGGGGGTAGGGAGGTTGGGGAGGGATAACATGGGGAGAAATGCCAGATATATGTGACAGGGGAATGGAGTCAGCAAACCACATTGCCATGTATGTTCCTATGCAACGATCCTGCATGTTCTTCACATGTACCCCAGAACCTAAAGTGCAATTTTATATATATTATATATATATATTCAAATAGCATAACTATATATATATAACTATTATGCTATTTGAATCTGAGCTGATTTTCTCAGCACACACAAAAAATAGGATCTTATAGAGAGATAAATGCTACTTAAAATAATGAAATATAGAATTAAGAAGATATCCTTATCATAACATATTTACCCTTCCCATTTTGAAAAGATTTTCTTATATTAAAAGGTATCTTTTCAGAAATTAGGAATTAAAAGTGCTCTGCTTTTTAAGTTATACAAAGGGATAATCTCTCTTTTCTCAGTTTCTTGCTCTCTTTTCTTGCTAAGACAGGAAGAAGACCACATCACAGTGGTGCTCACAAGCTACTTAACATTCTTCTTTTTCTATGTGAGTTGTCAATTCCCTGACATCTGCAGCCCTTTAACCACCATCAGTGATAACTTAGCAATTTCTTAACCTGTGGTTTTACCAACTATATGTATATTGTCCTTATATTTCTTACTTTCAAAGGCAAAATAAGGCTATGTCAATATTAGTTTCAACATAGTTTAGCAGCTACAAAAACATCTTTTGAAAAATGTAAGCAATGTTCCAAAATTTTATCAGTGTAGAAATAGAAGAAAAACTAGATGCCCATTCTATTTTCTGATCTTTCTCTTATTGATTCATAAATTTTACAAATTAAAGATTATAATGAAAATTATGATAGTGTTTTGGGGATTTTCCAAAGGCTGTATGATCATAGTCAATATAATAATGTCTTCATTTGAGATAGTTTTCTTGTCACAGGATATGAACTCATTTGCTACTAAATAATAGTATTAATGAGATGAATGAGTAATAAAAATTCTTTGTGTTAAAGTTTCAAGAGGCATACTTCCAGGCATAATTATGTATTCACAAGTCATAAACTTAACTTCATCTGTTTCTTTACATTTAGGAAGATAACAAATCACCACACATTTAATTTAGAAATAACTGTATTTTTCCTGAATTGTCACATATAATCCTCATGCAAAGAATTAATTATTCACAAAAAATAAAAAGAAAGAAAATAAATCACCTCACCAGAGAAAATCATGTTCGCAAGAAGAATATAGGAATGAAAGAAGGAAGAAAAGATCACAAAATAACCAGAAAATATACAACAAAATGGCAGGAGTAATTTCTTATTTACTAATAATTTTAAATATAAATTAAACTAAACTAAATAAACAGTAAAAGAAAATCTTGTGACCTGATGGCTTCACCACTGAATTCTATCAAATATTTAAAGAAGAATCAATACCAATCATACTCCAACTATTCCAAAAAACAGAGGAGGAAGGAATACTTCCATACTCATTCTATGAGGTCAGTATAACTCTGATACTAAAATCAAAGACATATCAAAAAAGAAAAATACAGTCCAATATCTCAGATAAATATTAACGCAAAAATCTTCAAGATACTAGCAAACAGAATTCAAAAAAATACATTAAAAGCATTGTTCATCATGACCAAGTGAAATTTATCTCTAGGATGCACGAATGGTTCAACATATGCAAGTCAATCAACATGATATCTCATATCAACAGAATGAAGGACCAAAATCATATGATCAATTTAGTTGGCTGAAAAAATATTTGATAAGTTTCAACATCTCTTCATAATAAAAACCATTTAAAAACTAAGTATAGTGGAAACATACCTCAACATAATACAAGTGATATATCACAGAACATAGCTAGTATCATACTGAACAAAGAAAACTGAACGCTTTTCCTCTAAGATCTGGAACACAACAAGAATGCCCACTGTCAAAACCATTATTCAACATAGTACTAGAAGGCCTAACTAGAGCAATCACACAAGAGAAAAATATAAAAGGCATCTAAACTGGAAAAGAAGAATTTAAATTATCCTTGTTTGCTGATGATATGATCTCATATTTAGAAAAAAACTGAAGACTCCACAAAAAAATTTATTAGAACCAATAAACAAATTCAGTTCATTTCAGGATTTAAAAAAAATCAACATAAAAAATCAGTATCATTTGTATATGCCAATAGTAAACGATGTGAAAAAGAAATGTTTTAAGTAATCCCATTTACAATAGCCATGCATAAAATTACATACTAGGAATTAACTTAACCAAAAAAGTTAAGGACCTCTATAGTGTAAACTATAAAACACTGATAAAGAAAATTAAAGAGGACACCAAAAATTGGAAAAATAGTTCATGTTTATGAATTGGAAAAATCAATATTGTTAAAATATCTATACTACCAAATCAATCTACAGATTCAATGCAATTTCTATCAAAATATCAATGACATTCTTCACAGAAATAGAAAAAAACAATCCTAAAATGTATATGGAACCACAAAAGACCCAGAATAGCCAAAGCTATCCCAAGAAAAAAGAATAAAACTAGAAAAATTGCGTAACCTGACTTCGAATTATACTATAGAGCTATAGTAACCAAAACAGCATGGCACTGGCATAAAAATAGACACATAGACCAATAACAAAATAGAGAACCCAGAAACAAATTCATACACCTATAGTAAACTCATTTGTGACAAAAGTGTCAAGAACAAACACTGGAGAAAAGACAGTCTGTTTAATAAATGGTGCTGAGGGAAAAAATGAATATCCATATGCAAAAGAATGAAACTACAACCGTATCTTTCTCCATATACAAAATTAAAATCAAAATGGATTAAAGACTTACTAAGACCTTACACTATGAAACTAACACAAGAAAACTTTGGAGGAAATCTCCAGGACATTGGTCTGGGCAAAGAACTAGCAAGCAATAACCCCGCAAGCACAGGAAACCAAAGCAAAAATGGGATCACATCAAGTTAAAAGGCTTCCACATAGCAAAGGATAGAGCAAAAAAAAAAAAAAGTGAAGAGACAACTCACAGTACAGGAGAAAATGTATGCAAACTACTACTCTGATAAGAGATTGATAACCAGAATATATAAGGAGCTCAAACAACTCTTTAGGAAAAAAAAGCTAATAATCTGATCAAAGATGGATAAAAGATCTGAATACGCATTTCTCAAAAGTAGACATACAAATGGCAAACAGGCATATTAAAAGGTTCTTAACATCACTGATCATCAGAGAAACACAAATCAAAACTATAGTGAAATATAATATAATTCCAATTAAAATGGCTTATATCCAGAAGACCAGAAATAACAAATACTGGTGAGGATGTGAGGAAAGGGAACCCTTGTATGCTACTGGTAAGAATATAAATTAGCACAACCAGTACGGAGAACAGTTAGTTTGGAGGTTCCTCAAAAACTAAAATTAGAGCTAACATATGATTCAGGAATCCCACTGCTGAGTAAATACCAAAAAGAAAGAAAATCGGTATATCAAAGAGATATCTGCACTCCTATGTTTGTTGCTACACTGTTTACAATGGCTAAGATTTGGAGGCAATCTAAGTGTCCATCAACAGATCAATGGATTTAAAAAAAATGTGGCACTTAAACTAAATGGAGTACTATTCAGCCATAAAAAACAGTGAGATCCAGTCACTTATAACAACATGGATAAAACTGAAGATCATTATGTTAAGTGAAATAAGCCAGGCACAGAAAGAAAAAAATTACATGTTCTCACTTATTTGTAGGATCAAAGAATCAAATCAATTGAACCAATGGACATAGAGAATAGAAGGATGTTTACCAGAGGCTGAGAAGGGTAGTAGAGAGTTGGGTGGGGGGCAGGTGGAGATGGTTAATGGGTACAAAAAAGTAAGAAAGAATAATAAGACCTACCACTTGACAGAACAAAAGGGTAACTATAGACAATAATAACTTAATTGTATATTTTTAAATAACTTAAAAAGTGTAATTGGATTATTTGTAACTCAAAGGATAAATGCTTAAGGGGATGGCTATCCCATTCTCCATATGTGCTTATTTTACATTGCATGCCTGTATCAAAATATTTCATATACCCTGTAAATATATACACATAAAATATACCCACAAAAATTTTAAAAGGGCTTCGACTAAATCTTTACAGTTGTGTTTTCTGTAGCTGTTTACTATTTTATACCTTATATCTAATATACTGCAACAAAATTATCCATCAATCTCTAAGGCCATTCTAAATGATTAGTGAAATCAATGGCATGCATGTAGGTCAATCAAAAAACTGATTGGGCCATCTACTTATAATTTGATTGCATTGTACTTGACTAACTATATCTGAAATAACATAAATGATACAAAATGATCATATCAGCAAAACAGTACTTATTGGGCAAGGCAAACTAAAAAAAAAAAAAAAAAAAAGGCAGATTTATTTCATGCCATGTTCAAGTTACTTGCTTGCAACTAGACTTTAAAATATAATTTTAAAACATTTTTATTTAATAGAAGTATACTTTCTACTGTAAAGTAATGAATGCATCTTGTAAAAATTCAGACAATAGAAAAGTACGTAAAGTATAAAGTCATCTTGTAATACTAACCTTGTTTCTAGTTTTCTAGGCAAATCTCACTTTAATCTTATAAAGTTTGCTTTTTTTAAGCATCTTCTTTTGACGTTCTTAAACAGTTATATAATCTCAAAATTATAAATGTAAAAATCACTAAATTGTTATCTCTGGGTGCAAGCGATACTTGTTGAGAGAGAAAAATAAACAGAAATTCCCCTCTCATTCAACAGTAAATACATATTGTTTATTCTTCTCTCTCAAACACGTGTCTATTATTTTTAATTCAATTATTTTATGAATATTTGAAGTTACAAGTTGTTTTTTAAGCATTCTTTTCCATAATTATTCATTTAATTTTTTAATTAAATAATAAATTTTTTTAAATTTACTCATAAGAAAATAACTACTGTAATAAAATATAGAAAGTATATGTTCCAACTTGCACAAGTTGCTGGACTTAGTTTCAAGAGATTATCAGGGGTTCTCAAACTTTAAATGTGAATTAGAAACACTTGTCAAAACACAGACTGCTAGGCTCCACCCCTGGCCTTTCTGAATTAGTAGGTCTGGACTGAAACTCAAAAATTCATATTTTGAACAAATTCCCAGGTGATCATGGTGGGTCTGATCCAGGGACCACATTTTGAAAACCACTGTATAAAAGCATAAATATCACTTCAGAATTCATCTTTCTAAGACTGTTACTGAATTTTGATTTTAATGGATAATTTACTGTTGGCAGTTATATAGAAGGTTTCTGTAAATACTATTGACTAATCAGTTCTAAAACTAGATATAAAGCAAATTGGAGTAGAAACCTACCAGTTACTAAATTATTCATTTTTTCCCCTAGTATGCCAATTGAGAAAATCTTGGCCTGGGTTTCAGAGAGCCCAGGTACATAAAATGGCCTTTTATTTTATTTTGTTTACTGACAATAACAATTTCAGTCATCTTGATACAGGCAACATAATGGTAAAATATGCTTAATGAAAACATCAATGAAATTGTTGACTCCAGGATTTTTAAAGCAATGTTTTTATAATAGTAGATTATTATGTTTAAAACAAACACAATCACAGCTTGATTTTTAGTTTCATCATAACATTAAGCTCATTTTGCTAAAATTTGGAATGTGTCTATTAGTTTGTTTTGAGCACCCAACATTATGATTAATGTAATTAATTAATTAATTAAAGGAGATGTTTAAGTTCTTTCCCATAGTTCTACCAGTTCTACCAGATTCTGAATGCTACTTAAAATATCTATGGAACTGGAAGAAAATAGTTAATAATTACACTTTGCCTTTTACAATATGTTATGATATTCATATGACTCCCTCTGGTGGCAAATGTAGCATGGAATGTTAATCTCTTTCAAGGAATATGCATGTATTCATTTCCTTTCACATAAACCCAGTGATTCTTTCCTCCTGATGTCTTCTCTATATTGATGCTCTTAAAATCTGATGTGACCATTGGAAGCAGTCAAAAATGCTCAATTCAGTAAATATGGAGGTAGACTAAATCTCTTACAAATATCATCCTGGAAAATTGTGTTAAATAGTTTATGAATCCTTTTGAGAATAAAACCAATACTATAACAATTAATTTTTTAAAATGACTTCCCAAAACCAAATCTCAAACCCTCTAACTATAGTTAATTCATAGTCACACATAAACTTAGTCTAAGAAAACCTAAAAAAAAGTCTTCAGAGTTTTAGACAAATAAAACAGTCAATCAGAGTTAAATTTGAATTTTACCTCTGCCACCTGTTGGATGGGTAACCTAAGTCAGATTATCTAACCTATGTGAGATATGACTTTCATATCCATAAAATGGGATAATGCCTACTTTATGAATTTATTATAATTATTTAACAAGACAATGTTTTTAAAGGCCCATCGCTGTGTCTTAAACACTCACTATTATTATAGTTATTACTTTAATTAATCTATTGAAGCAAAAGGAATTAGAAAAACGAGTTAGTTAATTGAGACCTTCCAAGCTCACCCCACCACCAAGTCATCCCCCATGGACTCAGGGCTCAAGGACCACCCTTGTACCATATCAGCCTCCATATCTTAAGGGATCCAGGATTCAGACAGCTCCTCTGGACACAGGCTTCAGGCCCACCTTGAGGAACCCAGGCGACATGACTTCCCCAGTGGATCCCAGAACCAAGCCAGTTGCTATGGACCCAGGAGCCATACCTGCCCTAGTAAAAAGCTCCAAGCACACCCCAGTAGACAAATTCCAGGCCTGACCCCACAGACCCAGGCACCAGACCAGTTCCTGTAGACCCAAGCTCCAGGGCCACTCACATGGACCAGCTGATCTACATTGGATCAGCCTGCCAAAAAACCCTAGCAGTGGACACCTGCTGTTCATGGACCCAGTTCATAGACTCTGCCAGACAGTCTTTCCCAGAACCTCTGAACGAGATGACTAGTGATGGGCTTTACCTGCCAAAGCTAGTCTACAGAGATTGAAATAGGTCCCTACTTGTTCAAATATGCAGACTCCAAAATATGGCCAAAATGATCATGAGTAATCAGGGAAATATGACACTACCAAAAGAATAAATTAAAGCACCAGTACCTGGCCCTAAAGAAATGTAGATCTGTGAACTGCCTAACAAAAAACTCAAAACTCAAAATAATTGTAAAGAAGCTCAGAAAGCTATAAGAAAACACAGTTGAAAACTAAATAAAATCAGAGAAACAATACATGAACAAAATAAGTTCATCAGAAAGAATAAAACAGAAATTCTGAAGCTGAAAAACACAATGACTAAACTAACACATTCCACGGAGTGTTTCAAAGCAGACTTGGTCAGGCAAAAGAAAGAATCAGTGACCTTAAAGACAGGTCATTTGAAATTGCCCAGATTCGGGGGGAAAGAATGAAAGAAGACTGAGGAAAGCCTACAATATTTATATGACTCCATCAAGCAAAGCAACATTTGACAAAAGAAAGGTGCAAAAAGCTTACTCATTTATTTTTTTAAATAGATAAAGTTGTATGTATTTTTCATATACAACATGTTTTGAAGTATATTTACATCATGGAATGACTAAACCTAGCTAATTAACATATGGATTACCTCACAGAGTTCATCATTTTCATGTTGAGAACACAATACAATTACTATTGTAGCATTTTCAAGAATACAATATATTATTAATGGTAGTCACTGTATTAGTCTGTTTTCATGCTCCTGATAAAGACATACCTGAGACTGGGCAATTTACAAAAGAAAGAGGTTTATTAGACTTACAGCTCCACCTGGCTGAGGAGGTCTAAAAATTGTGGTGGAAGGTAGAAGGGGTAAGTCACATCTTAGGTGAATGGCTGCAGGGAAAAAAAAGAGAGCTTGTGCAGGGAAACTCCTGTTTTTAAAACCATCAGATCTCGTGAGACCCATTTGCTATCATGAAAATGGCACAAGAAAGAACCATCCCCATGATTCAATAGTCTCCTACCAGTTCACTCCCACAACACATGGGAATTATGTGAGCTACAAAATGAGATTTACGTGAGGATACAGAACCAAACCGTATCAGTCACCATGTTTTATAACAGATATGTTGAATTTTTCCTTCTGTCTCAATAAAATGTTGTGTCCTATGACCAATATCTCCAATACTTTCATCTCCCAACCACACAAACCTCTGGTAATCATCATTCTTCTCTCTATTGCTATGAGATCAACTCTTTTAACTCTATATATGAGTGAGATTATTCACTGTTAGTCTTTCTGTGCTTGGCTTATTTCACTTTGCATCATGTCCCCTATGTTCATCTATGTTGTAGTAAATGGCAGGATTTCCTTATTTTTTATAGCTGAATAGTATTCCATGTGTATATATATCACACTTTATTCATTTTTCCACTGATGAGCACTTAGGTTGATGATTCCATATCTTGACTATTGTAAATAAGCTGCAATAAACATGACAGTACAGATATGTCTTCGACTTACTAATTTCATTTCCTTTGGAAATACACCCAGAAGTGGGATTGCTAAATTACATGACAGCTCTATTTTTAATTTTTAGGGGAACATTAATACTGTTTCCATAATGGCTGCACTAATTTACATTTCCATCAGCAGTGTACAAGTGTTTTCTTTTCTCTACGTCTTCACCACCACTTACTTTTCAATCTTTTTGATAACTCATTTTAACAGGTGTGAGGTAATATCTCATGGCTTAAAGTTGTATTTCTCTGTGACAATGAACATGTTCTCATATACCTGTTGGCCATTTGCACATCTTCCTCTGAAAAATATCTTTTCAGGTCCTTTCCTACTTTTTAAACCAGGTCACTTGTGTTCTTGCTATTGAGTTTTTTGTGAGTTCCTTATATATTTAGGATATTAACCCCTTATCAGATGTACAGTTTATAAATATTTCCTCTCATTATCAATATTTTCTCTTCATTCTGTTGTTTTCTTTGCTGTGCAAAAGCTATTTAGTTTGAGGTAATCTCATTTGTCTATTTCTGCTTTTGTTGTCTGTGTTTCTGGAGGTCATAAACAAAAAGTCATTGTACATACCGATGGCATGGGGCCTTTTCACTATGTTTTCTTCTATTAGTTTTGCAGTTTCAGGTCTTACATTTAAGTCTTTAATCTATTTTGAGTTGATTTTTGTATTCAGTGTGAGATAAGGTTCTAATTTCATTCTTCTGCATGTGAATATTTTGTTTTCCAAACACCATTTACATAAAAAATAGATATACAATTTATTTGTCAATTAATAAATTTTTCACTAAAAAAGAAAAAAAGAAAATGGAGACCTCTGCCTGATTTTTGTCTGAACCTTTCAGAGCAATTCCTTTAGATTAGGTAAATGTGTGAGGTTCAGGTCAGAGTAAAGTGAAGAATGGCTTTCTCGAATCATCTTCCCAAGTGATATCACAAGTGTAGCTTCATACAGATATAAAGCTAATCTGTTAAGTACATGGTGTTTTAATACCTTAACAAAGCAAATCCAACTGCAACAGTGTAATATCAGCAATCTCCTCTTTCATTCAACTTGTGTAATAAATCTATAGTTAAGTCAATATGTGCATGCTTTTTTTCTGAACTAAAGGTAATGATTGATATTTTTATCAACTGTATTTTTAGTGATTGATTATGTTTGTGTGCATGTCTGTGTTAACAGTTTCGATTGGTCACTTAAAATAAGTTATTTGGTCTGCTACATTCCTCAGGAGTTTTATGAACATGTTAATTTTTTGACAGAGTTAATGGCATATATGTATGGCCACAAATCTGTATGTTTAAGGACTTTTTTGGTGTTACAAACTTCATTTAGTAAGACAGACATTTTATGTTGTGAATTATTTAATCTTTCTTCCAAGGAAAAGTGATGCTAGTATAGATTGGTCAAGGAGAAGAGCACTACAGTTGGGCCATAGTGCTAAGGACATGATCTGTCTTTCATCTGGGATTCTATTTCTGCTTCTGAATGTCATTTTGTCTTTTTGGATGCCTGCCAATACAGCTGAAGTAAGAGGTACCAGGGCTGCCCACTACCTCTTGAGCTATTATCATCACTCCCACCCCTAGCACTTGCTTTTATTTTTTGTTTGTTTGTTTGTTTTCTATCTGTGTTTATTGTGTTTTGTCTTGTTTGGCCATCACAGAAGTGCAATCCAATATATAAGTGCGAATTTAGAGGGAAGAAAGCTACTTGGCTTGCTTTTTCTCCTGCTCAGATTAAAGCCAACGTGTCAGCCAGTAATGAAAGGGTCGTTTGCCTGACCATGACTCTGTGCAGATATTCTCATTGGCAAACTTGTGGTGAAGCTTGGAAGGTATTCCTGGGCTTCTGTGTAAAATTAAGAAATTAAGAAAGAATTAGAATAGGACTCTGTGCTTTTCAACCAATTATCTATCGTATAAAGTAACTTTACAGTAATACAGTCAGATTCCTAAAGTTAGTCATTTTTGGACCTAGTCAAAATTGGTAGTCAGTTCCCTGGTTAAAAAAAAAATCTGAAAAAGAACATTACCAGGAGTGCTTTAAACATCATTTACATATATTCAATGACAAAATTATTTTTGATTTCTCCACTCCATTGCACTACACATTTATTCACCAAGCCCTCATGCCTTGCCTGTCTTCAAAACACCTCTCAAATATATTACCCATAGAAATTATCATCAACAATTTCTTCCTTTCCTTCACCCTGTCTCACATAGAATTAATTAAAAGTAAAAAGTCAAATCTTTTCATCATAGTTTCCAGATTCTCCACAATCTACTGACATTACCCAACCACTCTCAACTCATATTCTACCTTCTTCAACATATGTCCTCTCTTTTTCATGAACTTATCTGCTCAACTGTTTTCCTCCCTACTAAGGAAGTTAAAGGTCCTTATTCCTACTTCATCCCCTCTCCTAAAAATCAGTTAGAATGTAGTCATTGCATTCTACTCTCAAGAAAGAAGAGGGCTGTTTCTCAATTATAATACAAGAGGGTAAGAGTATTTAAAAGGATATAAAAATTAGACAAATGTGAAGATAGTTCTTCTGGGATTTCTTCTTTCTAGGAGACTGAGAAAGTAATGGCTCCAACCTGTTCCTCTGCTTCCATGCAGCTAGGAAGATAGGCATGAAAAGTTTTACCTTTACCCACACCACACATGGACATTGAGGAAAATTCTTTGCCTCTTACATACCCTGCTGTTTTTCCTTTTTTAAAAAAAAATTTAAAAACAGCTGTGGTAGGAGGCTCCTACCAAAAAGAACAAAAATGGTGAGCAAATTCTGCACCTTCAGCTGAGGTATATAGGTCCTCCCATTTTGACTCACTAGGTGGATGCCATGACCCATGGAAAGTAAAGAAAAGCAGGATGGAAAAAAAAAGTGGCCTATCCAGGAGCCACACATGGCAAGGTGAGCTCCTACTCCCAACCAAGGGAGCTAGAGAGTGATTATGCTACCCCTCCCAGAAAACCATGCTTTTTCTATGGATCTGTGCAATCTGCGGATCAAATTCTCCTCTCATGAGCTCACACCACCAGGGCCTTAGCACAGAGCTTTGCGGATTCTCAGTAGGCACTTGTCTGGAGACTGCCTAAGACTACCAAGATCCTGGAGGAAGGGGTGGCTGCCATCACTGCCACTATCTGCTGCCTGAGATGATTGGGCTCCAGGGAGGAGAGGCAACAGCCATCACTGCAGCACCAATCTGACCAATAATGAGTTCTGAAATTGAGGTAGTAATAAATAGCTTGCAAAGCAAAAAAAGCCCAGGATCAGATGGATTTACAGCTGAATTCTACCAGAGGTAAAAGAGAAGCCGATACCATTTCTTCAAAACTATTCAAACAATTGAAAAAGAAGAACTCTTCCCTAACTCATTTTATGAGGCCAGCATCATCCTGATACCAAAACCTGGCAGAGACACAATAACAACAACAACAACAAAGAAAGCTTCAAGCCAATAAACATGATGAACAACAATGTAAAAATCCAGCAGCATATCACAAAGCTTATCCACCTTGATCAAGTCGCTTTCATCTTGGGATGCAAAGCTGATTCGACATACACAAATCCATAAATGTAATTTATCACATAAACAGAAGTAAAGCCAAAAGCCACATGATCATCTCAGTAGATGCAGAAAATGCCTTCAATAAAAAAATTCAATATCCCTTCATATTAAAGATTCTCAATAAACTAGGTACTGATGAAACATGCCTCAAAATAATAAGGCCATTTATGACAAACCCACAGCCAATATCACACTAAATGAGCAAAAGCTGGAAGAATTCCTCTTGAGAACCAGCACAAGACAAGGATGCTCTCTCTCACCACTCCTATTCAACATAGTACTGGAAGATCTGGCAAGCACAATTAGGCAAAAGAAAGAAATAAAGTGTATTTAGATAGGAAGATAGGAAGTCAAACTGTCTCTGTTTGCAGATGACATGATTCTATATCTAAAAAACCCTATCATCTCAGTCCAAGAAAAGCTTCTTAGCTGATAAGCAACTTTAGCAAAGTCTCAGGATACAAAATCAATGTGCAAAAATCACAAGCATTTCTATACACCAACAACAGACAAGCAGAGGCCAAATCACGAATGAACTCCTATTAACAACTGCTACAAAGAGAATAAATACCTAGGAATAGATCTAATAAGGGAAGCGAAGGAACTCTTCAAGGAGAGCAGCAAACCACTGCTCAAGGAAATCAGAGAGGACACAAACAAATAGAAAAACATTCCATGCTCACAGATAGGAAGAATCAATATTGTGAAAATGGCCATAATGCTCAAAGTAATTTATAGATTCAGTGCTATTCCCATTGAATTACCATTGATATTCTTCACAGAATTAGAAAAGAAAAAACTACTTTAAATCTCATATGGAAACAAGAAGAACCCATATAGCCAAGACAATCCTAAGCAAAAAGAACAAGGTATCAGGCTAACCAAGTTTAAACTATACTGTAAGGCTACAGTAACCAAAACAGCATGGTACTGGCACAAAAACAGACACGCTGACCAATGGAACAGAATAGAGAGCTCATAAATAAGCCTACACAACTACAATCATCTGATATTTGAGAAACTTGACAATAATAGGCAATAGAGAAAGGATTCCAATGGTGCTGGGGGACTGGCTAGCCATATGCAGAATAAAACTGTACCCCTTTCTTATATCTGACACAAAAATTAACTCAAGATGGATTAAACACTTAAATGTAAAACCCAAAACTATAAAAGCCCTACAAGAAAATCTAGGCAAGATCATTCAGAACATAGGCACAAACAAAGATTTCATGATGAAAACTTTAAAAGCAATTGCAACAAAAGTCAAAATGGACAAATGGTATCTAATCAAACTAAAAAGCTTCTGCACAGCAAAAGAAACTATCATCAGAGTGAACAGACAACCTATAGAATGGAAGAAAGTTTTTGCTACCTATCCATGTGACAAAGGTCTAATATCCAGAATCCACAAGGAACTTAAACAAATATGCAAGAAAAAAACAAACAACCTCATTAAAGAGTCAGCAAAGGATATGAACAGATACTTCTCAAAAGAAGACATTTATGCAGCCAACAAACATATGAAAATAAGCTGATCTTCAGAGAAATACAAATCAAAACCACAATAAGATACAATCTCACACCAGTCAGAATGGTGATTATTAAAAATTCAAAAAACAACAGATGCTAGTAAGGCTGTGGAGAAATAGAAATGCTTTGACACTGTTGATGGGAGTATAAATTAGTTCAATCATTATGGAAGACAGTACGGCAATTCCTCAAAGACTACAACCGAAAATCATTTGACCCAGTAATCCCATTAGTGGCTATATACCCAAAGTAATGTAAATCATACTGTTACAAAGATACATGCAGACATATGTTTATTGCAGAACTATTCACAATGGCAAAGACATAGAACCAACCCAAATGCCCATCAGTAATAGACTGGATAAAGAAAATGTGATACATATACACAGTGAAATACTTTGTAGCCATAAAAAGGAATGAGATCATATCCTTCATAGGGACATAGATGGAGCTGGAAGCCACTATCCTTAGCAAACTAACGCAGGAACAGAAAACCAAACACTGCATATTCTCACTTATAAGTGGGAGCTGAATAATGAAAACACGCGGACACAGGAAGGGGAACAACACACACTGGGGCTTGTTGGGGGTGGGGAGCAAAGGGAGGGAGAGCATCAGGAAAAATAGCTAATGTGTGCTGGGCTTAATACCTGAATGATGGATTGATAGCAAACCACCATGGCACATGCTTACCTATATAACAAACCTGCACATCCTGCACATGTATTCCAGAACTTCAAATAAAATAAAATTTTAAATTCAGAGGTACCTGTGCAGGTTTGTCATATAGGTAAATTGTGTGTCACAGAGGTTTGGTGTACAGATTTTTCCATCACCCACATAATAAGCATAGTACCCAATAGGTAGTTTTTTGATCCTCATTCTCTTCCCACCCTTCACCCTCAAGTGGGTCCTGGTGTCTACTGTTCCCTTTTTTGTGTCTTTATGTACTCAATGTTTAGCTTCTGCTTATAGATGAGAACATGTGATGTTTGATTTTCTGTTCTTGTGTTACTTTGTTTAGGATAATGGCCTCTGACTCCATTCATGCTGCTGCAAAGCACATGATCTCATATTTTTATGGCTGCATAGTATCATGTGGTGTCCAAGTACTACATTTTCTTCATCAATTCTACCACTGATGGTCAATTAGGTTGATTCCATGTCTTTACTATTGTGAATAGTCACTCTGCTGTTCCTTGCTAGCACACAACCACGCTAGAGTTGAAGGTAATATTAGGGTCCAGCCTCCCCGGGTGTACCTCACTGGATTTCTATATTGGGGATTAATGTTAAAGCCTCAGCTTATCAAGTTAGTCTGCTTTATTTCCTTTGAGCAATCTTTGATTGCTCCCTTGAAAATCTTGAGTGTCAGGTGGTTTGAAGTAGTATTCAGACATAGCTTTGTACTGGAAAAAATAATTTTTTTTTTAGTTTTTTAAGTTGTCACTGTTTTCATTTTTTAATGTTTATTTTAAAAATACCATGTGCACATAGTAAAAAAAAAAAATCAACATGTAAGTGTTCCTCCTTCCCAAGTGTAATCTCCAGAAATGTCTATTAACTATATTTTGCTATCACAGTAATACCATCTCTCCATTTATGAATGGGGCTGTTATCACAGCCTACTCTGATGGCAGATAACAGATGAGAAGACAGGCAGGTGGCCTCAGATTATCACAGGTAGCAAATGTCCAGCTCTAATTTTGAGGAGGGTTTTAAGTTCTAGAAAACCTGAAAATGAGATATAAGGCTGACAGCCCAAAGATAAGCAGGATACAAGGAGAGCTTGTTACCAAAGCAAAAGGCAGATACAATTATCAGGCTAAGGGGCAAAAACTAGACCAATCACACAAATGGGCTTATCTGGAACACCTCTGCTACCAGCCAAGTACTCCTTAAATTGCCCTACATCATAAATATGATTGTTTTCACATCAGGAATGAAGCTAAGAGAGCTAAGTCTCAGAGATTAGAGAATCATGGTAGAAGGAAGACAGGCAGAGTATCATGGGAAGAGTTATTTCTGCATTAACACATGGCTCCTACAGCATTTCCTTTAAGTGTGTGTGTTTGCCTTATCTATCAATTCGACTATGAAGTCCTTGAAGATAAATACCAAGGTTTTTTTCTATATTTGTATACAATAATAAATTATTAAATTTACTTATTTTCTGTATACAGTCTGCTGTTTTGAGTGATGTGAGAATTTCACATATCAAAAAAAAGTTTAATTCTTACCTCTACATTAAAAGTTTGTTGACATTCTGAAGTGGGATACTTCCCCCAGGAAATTAAAAGTGAAAAGTAAAACTAAATTATTTTTCTGGTATATGCACATTTTACCTACAAGTTGCCGAAAGCAATCAGATTATTTGGACTCAAGAATCAGAATCAAACTGAACTCCTCATTTTGACCTTGGATCAAAATGCTAACAGTATGATTAAGTGATTGTTTAGAGTAAAACATAGGCAATTCTGGGAAGTTCAGTATGATTAATATCTGATTACTTTTCGCAGTTTTGAATCCTTTTCTGGGGTTTTTATGTATAGAGTGATTGGATACACAGGAACAATCTGATAACACCCAGTTTTAATACCAACCTCCAAAGAACCAGTTAGAACACACACACACATAAGAATGTTTCATGGGGCCTAAATACTGTCCAGGTATATTGCATCCTTCAGAGGTATACGGGCTTTAATGCCTAAATTATTAGGACTACTGTTCACCAAAACAGTATGGCTAATGTATTCCTTTCTGATCTCATCTCCTATTATACTCCAGCCTGGCTCATTCCACTCCCACCTCAAACAGGCCCAGCATACTACTAACCCCATAAACTGTGGCGTTGCCTTTTCCCTCTATCGGAGCCCTCTTCCTTCAGATAACCTCATGGCTAACTCTGTCAAGTTCACTTTGCTCGTGCACTTGCGTGGAGCCATCTCCCATGACCACAGAACAATCTATTACTTGCTTTTATAACATGTATGATAATTTGTATATTTAATTTTTATATGTGATTGTATTAATTAATTTTTTGTTTAATGGAAAATTCTGTGAAGGAAGAGACTTTGTTTTATTCCCCACTGTCTATATAACAAATAGCCATTAAGTGTAACTATGTACCAAGTACTATTATAATGGACACAGTTGTGACTAGACAATTTACAGTCTAGAAGAGTAAGAAGGACATAGATAACAAACAAAAAATAAAATAACACATTATTTCAAATGGTGATCAAGGCTTTGAGGAATGTAGAACATGGAAATATAATAAAGAGTGACTAATGGTTGAAGGGCTCATTAAAATTGGCTGGTCAGGGAAGACCTCTCTCATTGGGATTGAGATAGGAATTATACGGTGGAGGCTATTGTAAGAGGAGCTGGTGGTTGAGAACTCCAAAAAGAGGAAATAATGCAAAGGACCTACACTAGGAAAAGTTTTAACATAAAGTGTCACAAAGAAATTCATTGTGTCCAGAGGTTTGTGAATGACAGGGATGTCACTGAATGGCAATGACAGAAAGGGGCCAGATATACAGTGCCTTGTAGAGCATGCTAAAGCATTAGATTACTTTGCCTATTACATGTAGAATAGATTATAGGAGAGCAAGAGTGGAAGCCGCAGGGAGGTTTGCCCTGCTAGATATAAGAGATGATGACTGGGATCAGGGTGGTTGTAGCCAGAGAGAAGTGGGGAAAAGTGGAAATACAGGTTAAAGGTGAAATTGACAAGACTTTCCAATGGATGGGATATATGCAATAAAAGGAAGAGGGAAATCAGGGATGACTCCTGGACTTGCCTGGACCTATTTAATTTGCAGATGTCAATTCCATTTACTGAGGCATATATTCAGTGCTTTGCACAAATAAGTGCTCAATAGTTATTGAATACGTTAATCAACACTGAGGTTCTGGGTGAAATTTTGTTTTAATAAAACAGATCCTCTGATAAAAACAGAGGTTGGAAACTACACCAGTTAGAGCGATCTGGAGTTGTACATGCAGCTTTTTATCTCATTTGAGTGAGTTGAGGCAATTACTCCACTATTTTCATTGACAGTTCTTCACAGATAGAACTGTCTATCCCATAAAGTAACAGTGGGTACATGCACACACAGAGCTGGCTTCTGGTAGGACCAGGGTAATGCCAGTCTTGATAAGGATAGTCCTGGAGAGCTTTGAAGATTACCCCTATGAAGCTGGGGCAGCTTGGTTGCAAATAAGTTTTCAGTTGCAGAACAATGGCTTGGTCAAATATGGTAGTTCAGACTGAGCTTGCACAGCATCACTCTGTGCAAGGAGGGAAGCTTGGTCAGGTAGGTTGGCAGTGAGACTGAGAATTGGGAACTGAAGACCCTTCATAGAGAGCGTCCCCTGAACAGGACAGGAGCACAGGCTAGAAGGAAGTCAGATATTCCCCTCTAGAAACCAACTCAGATAGCAGAGGTCAGAAGAGAGAAGAGGTTTATGTTGATTAACAAGAAATCATAAACACTAGAGAAACAGAGTGAGTTGAAGTTTTAATTTTATCAAGACAGGATGATTGTGCCCCCCCCCATTTTTTTTCAATCCTTTTCTACAGAGTGACAGGATGTAAACCACTGGAAAATGAATGAGAAGTGAGAGTCGGGGGTAAGATATAGCAGAATACTTTAGCTGAGGGTCTTGTAAAACACACCATATAAGCAATTACTTTCATTGACTATGTGCAAGGCCACCCTTAGGTCTGATTAGTTGAATAAATTGATCACAGCATGGACAGGTTATCCACCTTTAGAACTGTGTGGGAGAAAGTGAGGCACAGGACCAAGAACAGATGCTTTATCTCCCATTAGGTTGCACAAACCTGGAAAAGCTAGAAATCTGCTGCCGCCGCCACCACATCAGACAGCTAACAGGAACCAGTGACAGCCTCTAGATACCCAGAATAAAAACTCAATGGGGCCTCTGAAGTTCAGGTTTATAGATGGCAGCTGATGTGGCCTCTTGGGAAAGTTAGTGCTCTATTTCAATAGGATTATGAACCTTAATTGATTAGTGCTGCTAAAGTGTGTACCATCTAGTCATAGAGTTTGCAGTCTTAGCTTCATAGAATTCAGTTAATTTCCTCCCAAGGGAGGCATTTGCAATTTTCTTAAGTGATAGATTTAACCTAGTATCCACAGTGGTTAAAATCTTAATAGTTAAAAGTTAATAGGTTTCTAACAAGCTGTTACCAATATCTACATAATTTGTTTTCTTTTTTATGAATAGTCCCAGGTTGAGGGTGAATTGGATAAAATAGAACAAATGTAAATCTCTTCTCCAGATTGGGTTTCTGAGGCAACATCAAGTGCCAAGTAAGGGAAATTTTCATTTTCATTAAAAACAAATTTTCATTTTTACTGAAAAATGCTATCATTTTCTAACTGTAACGATTAACAGTACTGAATTAAAATTCTACCACTTATTAACTATATAAATTTGAACAAGTTACTTAATTCCCTTAAGTCTCAGTTTCCTCACCTGTAAAATAGTGGTACAATAGTTACAGTGACTATTAAATGAGATACTGTAAAATATAAGACTTGACATTTGCTTGGCAGATATATTCCACCCACTTATTGCTATTAGTAAATGTTTGAGATTGATTTATCCTCCAATTTAGTAACTATGCATGTGGGTATTTAATTTATAGGACTAAACTTGAAAGCTTGAGCTAAGCGAGCATTTTAAATGGGTTTTCAAATTATTTTCTATTCCTTCTCTGTGTCAAATCTGAGTGTAATTTACTTGATAGATGACACTCAAAACTGAGGTTATCCTGGCCAAGTGAGGTGGCTCATGCCTGTAATCTCAGCACTTTGGGAGGCAGAGGCAGGTGGATCACCTGAGGCCAGGAGTTTGAGACCAGCCTGACCAACATGGTGAAACCGTGTCTTTATTTAAAAAAATAAAAATTTTAAAAAGCCGAGGTGATTATTGTCCTGACAACTCCAATTATCCAATCTTTTAAAGATCCTAATATGTATTTATTATTCCTTTTAATATTTTAATTTTTCAATGCTGTCAATTATCTAAAGCATGGCTTATTTGAGAAGATATTTCTTCATCTATATTTACAGAAAGAAAGGGTACATGCTACCATGTTGTTTTATTGAGTGAAATAACCCATGGAAAATCCTAATCTTACCACTAGGATAGTCTTAGAAAACAACAATTTACTTGAATTCAACTCTAAGCAGTTTGTGCAATGCACTAGGATACAATACTTAGTCATTAAGAAACAAGAGAAGCAGCTGCATTTCCTGTACAGTTTGTCTGTACCAGAAGCTGGAGAGCTTGAGAGAAATCTGTTTTAACAGTTAAGAGACATTTCTTAATCTCTATAAACTATTAAGAAGAGTGAATACATGAATGTATATTGAGAACACACAGCCATAAAATAATCCAAATCTACAATACATATTGAGAACACATAGCCATAAAAAAAAAAATCCACATCTACTTGTAAGGCTACAAGTAATAAAAGAGTTTTAAAGCCATAAAATGTGGGTCATCTTTATGTGTTTAATCTTAAAGTTGTGTTAAGTTCTACTTTTGACCACATCTCACTAGGCCTGAGCCATCCTCTGCCACAAACATCAGAAAATACAGACCAATATGCTCACCAGCAACAGAGTAAATTCAAAATATCTGACAGTAGGAGAGGCAAGTTGTGCTTATCCTTTGGGCAGTGAGCAAATCAGAAATCATTGAAACTGTTTTTTTTTCTACAAATATGTAGACCAGGAAATTAAAACAACAAATACCACTTAAAATGGTAGCTTTGTGTATGAGACTTTGAATGTTGTAATGAAAATCATTTTTATTTTTTAAATTTATGAATTGCTTATTTCTGGAATTCCCACTTAATATTTTTAGGCTGCAGTTGAAATCACTTCTTGTATTTATTTTTTAAAAAACTTTTATTTTAGGTTCAGAGGTACATGTGCAGGTTTGTAATACAGGTAAAATCATGTCATGGGGTTTTGCTGTACAGATTATTTCATCACCCAGGAACTAAGCCTAGTACCCAATAGTTATTTTTTCTGATCCTTTCCTTCCTCCCACCCTGCACCCTCAGGTAGGTCCTGGTGTCTGTTGTTCTCAATGTGTCCATGTGTTTTTATTATTTAGCTCCCACTTGTAAGTGAGAACATGCAGTATTTGGTTTTCTATTCTTGCATTAATTTGCTGAGGTTAATGGCCTCCAGCTCCATCTATGTTCCCATAAAAGACATAATCTCCTTACTTATGGCCACATAGTATTGCATGGTGTATATGTACCACATTTTCTTTATCCAGTCCACCTTTGATGGGCATTTAGGTTGATACCATGTCTTTGCTGTCGTGCATAGTATTGTGAATGGTGCTGCAATGAACATTTGCATGCATCTTTATGGTAGAATGATTTCTGTTCCTTGAGTATACACCCAGTAACAGGATTGCTGGGTCAAATGGTAGATCTGTTTTTTGTTCTTTGAGGAATTGCCACACTGCTTTCCACAATGGCTGAACTAATTTACACTCCCACCAATAGTGTATAAGTTTTCTCTTTTGCCACAATCTCTTCAGCATCTGTTACTTTTTGACTTTTTAACAATAGCCATTCTGACTGGTGTGACATGGTATCTCATTGTCATTTTCATTTGCATTTCTCTAATAATCAGTGATACTGAGCTTTTTTTCATGTGCTTGTTGGCTGCATGTATGTCTTCTTTAGAAAAGTGTCTGTTCATGTCCTTTGTCCACTTTTCAATGGGGTTGTTTGTATTTTTCTTGTATGTTTGTTTAAGTTCCTTATAGATGCTGGATATTAGACCTTTGTCGGATGGATAGATTGCAAAAATTTTCTCCCATTCTATAGGCTCTCTTTTAACTCTGTCGATAGTTTCTTTTACTGTACAGAAGCTCTTCAGTTCAATTAGATCCTATTTGTAAATTTCTGCTTCTGTCGTGATTGCCTTTTGTGTCTCTGTTATGAAATCTATGCCTTTTCCTATGTCAAAAATGGTATTGCCTAGGCTGATTTCCAGGATTTTTTACATTTAAGTAATCCATCCTGAGTTGATTTTTATGTATAGTGTAAGAAGGGATTCCAGTTTCAATCTACTCCATCTGGCTGGCCATTTCTCCCAGCACCATTTACTGAACAGGGAGTCTTTTCCCCATTGCTTGTTTTGTCAGCTTTCTCAAAGATCAGATGGTCATAGGTATGTGACCTTACTTCTGGGTTCTCTATTCTGTCCCATTGGCCTATGTGTCTGGTTTTCTTTGTTTTGTTTTGTTTTGTTTTTTTACCATTACCATGCTGTGAAAAGCATTTTTAAATACCACAAAATTGGCATTCACAGTTAAATTTCCAACCTCTTTTTACCAATTATTACTTCCTTTTCAAAGAACATTATTACTTATACTAAATTATTTAATATATTAATGAGCAGAGTTTTACCTATAAAGAAATAATACATTTAATAATTGTTATAGATTCTGATATACACATACATCAGAATCATAATCAAAATGTGCTGCTTTTATTAAAAAGTAGTAAGCTCACTTGCAAGTTAACAAGTTCACCTGACACACTTTCACGGATACTGACAGAAAAAGAGCCTCCTGAATCAGAGAAAAACGACAGTTCATTACTCGGAGCAACAGGAGTATCCAGGCTAACATTTGCATTTGTTACCAAAGCCCCAATTCCCATAGGGTTGTATTACAAGAGTGGAACCCTGAGCTTAGGAGATCCAAATCTTTTATAATAGGCAGTTAGAGTGTCTGCCCATTGCTCCAGAGGGAGATAATATCTTCAGGCCATAAGCAATCCTACCCTTTCTCTGGAGAGAGACAACATCTCTATCTTCCAGATCTTTTCTCTTAACAAATATCCTTGAAAAGATGGTGGAGAACAAAGGATACTTAGTGCCTTGCATTGCACGATGTGCAGAAACCCATAGAGAATTGCCTCTTGGCAATATTAAGCAGTGATTTCTGAGGGTGAGTTTAGAGGAGAGAATCTTCTCCTGGTGAGTTTTCTGAAGAGTCCCCTTCATGCTGGGTGAGAGAGTTTGCCGGGAGCTTCCACTTACTTGTGGCCTCACAAGAAAAAAAATTCATCTCCTAGTCTTCCTTTTCTTCCTGTCCCAATCTCCCAATTTCCTGGAACACATTATAGTCAAGGTCTTGGCATTCCAAGACTTGACTTGAATCAATTGCCTTAAACATAATTTATAATGGGTATCAGATTCCCTGACTATTCCTCTCACTGTCTCCAAACTGTCTCCCCAAAGGCCCTATTAACCAATAATGTATCTGATTTATAGAACATTCTGTTTCAATTGCATTGTAAATTAAATAAAGCTGGCAGGCTAGCTGGAGACCATAACCACCACTTATGGAGTGTCTTGTGTTGGAAAATGTGTTCTTATTAATGACTCTATTTAACAAATGGCTTTATAGACCACGCCTCTTATTAGATTACATGTTTTTATGCAATAATCACATTTTTAGAATGTTATTAGAGAAAGTTTACTTTTTCAACTGTCTATGAAAGATGGCACTATTTTCTGCAGCAGCAAAAATAAAGTTATCCCAAGCCAAAAGCCTGGAGAAAAAGTAGACTTAGACTCTAAAAGGGAATTAAAGTTAAGAGTGTATAAACCAACATGCTCTCAGATTATCATAACTCTCTCCCTAGAGAAGCATGATGACCAGATAACAAGTATTAAAAGAAAAAATCAACAATATTTCATAAAACTCTGAAAAATGAGTTTGTAATATGTCAGGAAGGAGAAAACCAGAATTATCTCTCTCTCACTAGAAAAGGATTATCATTTTGAGAATGCAGATGAGTATTCCCAGTTTACATTCAAATTTTCTTATGTAATGAGGTCTCTTGTGCTACAATAGAACATTACCATTTGTCATTACCATCAAAATATTCTCTGGTATTCCACTTTCAAGTTTGTTTTTGCTTAATTTTGCCCCATTTCACATAGCTGTAAAATCTTTTACTCTGTCTTTTCTTATCTATTTTCCCATTTAGAACTTATCAAACATTTTCGGCATTTCAGCATTTTTACATCATACTTATTTTTAGAATTTATGCTCCACCTTTTTTTGCTAGCTGAAAATTATCCAGTTCATTTATTTTTTCCATATGGAGAGACAGAAACAGACTAGCAAAGCCAAGTGTAATCTTTCCATGTTGTCGTGAAAGGGGCAATCACTATTTCTGTGCTCTAACGGATTGCTGACATTTTTTGTTTATCAAAGTGAAGTTTTCTGTATGTACTCTGCCACCTTTAACTGTCCTTTATTTTGCTGTTTCCATGAGATCTTATTTCATGTTGATCTGGGTGCTGAGGGGTAGTGTGGAGAATACCTCCTGATTTTTTTTACATTTGTGGTTTTCTATCTCTTATCTATCTTATTGTTATAATTTGTGACTTATTTTCTATATTTCCAGGACATATTCTTGAAATATTTCAAAATATTATAAAATATCATTACTAAATTGCTTTAGAAAGCAATTTTGAATATTAAAGTTCATATTAATTAACACCCAAAACTTAAAAATCTAAATGAACATTATCTTCTTCAACATAACTGTCTTAAGAATTTCTACTTTATTCCATCAATCTTGCTATTATTTAATAACAGTTTTGGGGACTCCTCTTAAAGGTTTGCATTTAGAATCTGATGCTTTGTCTCAAATGAACTCAGTGGCAGTAAATCCTAATTTTTTAAGGGTAGACTTTTATTTTTGGATAGAGATAACTGTCATCAGTAGTCTGGTGAATTGATTAATGATCCAACTGGAGAATTATTTGGAAGAAAAAGTCTCTGACTATAAGGAATCAGAGTAGTAGTCTTGCCTGACTAAACTGGCTCTGAAGACAACTTCAGCAAGAACATCCAGAAACTTTTGAGCCTTCTCAGGAGCCACTGGCTGCCTACATGGCTCTGGCTTCTTTGAAAATCCCTGGTTCAGCTGGTGGTTGTGATGAGTCCCATAGGTCCTGGCATGCCATTGTCCTGAATTCACCTACTAAACCATTTTACCCTCAGAGAAACAGAGAGTCTTTGGAGAGTTGTAAGGAGATAAGTGACACAAACTTGCATGTTCTGAAAGGATCTCTCTGGATGCTGTGTGGAGAAGACACTAAAAAGGTAAGAGTAGAAAATAGAGTAGATACTAGGAGTCCGTTAGAAAGCTACTGCAATAATCCAGGCAAGAGACGATAGTGGCTTGACAGAGAGAAAATGGAAGTTGTAGGAGTGGTTGAATTCTGAACATATTTTGAAGACATAGCCAACAAATTTCCCAACCTTTGTCTTGACTGGGTCTCAACCAGAAGCAATTTTACCCCTCAAGGGTCATTTAGCAATGTATGCAGATATTTTTGTTATTCAAACTAGAAACATGCTAAAGTCATCTAGTGGGTAGAGACAAGGGTTGCTGCTAAGCATCCTATATTACACAGAAAAGTCTCTGAGAACAAGAATTATCTTGTCCAAAATGTCAATTGCTCTGAGATTGAAAAATTGTGCTCAAGATACACTTTGGGCATCCTTACTGTATGCTTAGGAGTGCTGTAATTTTTTTTCCCTGTACATTTTCTATTTTTTTCTGTTTTCCTTTTTTTTTTTAACTGATAAAATTGTATATATTTGTGGCATACAACATGATGTTTTGAACTATGTATACATTGTGGAATGGCTAAATAAAGCTAATTAACATATGCATCACCTCACATATTTGTCATTGTTTGGTGAGAATTTATCTATTCCCTCAGCAATTTTTAATTATACATTATTATTTACTATAGTCATCATGCTTAACAATAGATATCCAGAACTTACTCATCCTATCTAACTTTGGCCAGTATCTCCCCATTTCCACACGACCACTCCCCACAGACACTGACAAGTATCATTCTCCTCTGCTTCTATGTGCTCAACTTTTTAAATTCCACACAAAAGTGTGATTGTACAATATTTGTCATTCTGTGCCTGACTTGTTTTACTTAACTTGTTCTCCAGGTTCATTTATATTGTCACAAATGGCAGTATTTTCTTTTTAAAGGCTGAATAGTATTCTAGTGTGTATAGAGAGAGACAAAATTAGAAAGAATGTATATAACACTTTATCTGTCAATGGACATTTAAGTTGATTCCATATTTTAGCTAATGAATAATGCTATAATATATTCTATGAATACATTGTCTATTCTATGAATTCACTGTAGCATTATTCTATACATTCTATGCAATATATTCTTTATCACAGTATTCTATTGTTTATCTATATCAAGTCAAAATTCAAAAAGACATATATATAACACTCTATCTGTCCATGAATATTTAGATTGATTCCACATTTTGGCTATTGTGAATAATGCTACAATAAGGAGTGCAGATATTGCTTCAGCATACTAACTTGGTTTTCTTTGGATACATACTCAGAAGTGAAATTGCTGGATCATATGGTAGTTCTATTCTTAACTTTTTGAGGAACCACCATACTGTTTTGCATATTGGCTGTACCAATTTACATCCCTACTAATAGTGTACAAGAGTTCCCTTTTCTCCACATTTATATTTCATATTTTTTATAATAGCCATTCTGACAGGTATGTGAGGTAGTATTTCTTCATGGATTTTATTTGCATTTCCCTGTTGATAGTGATGTTGAACATTTTTTTCATTTACCTATTGGCATTTATATACATTCTTTTGAGAAATATTTACTCAGGTCCTTTGCCAAGTTTTTAATTAGGTGTTTTATGTTTTTACTATTGAGTTATTTGAATTCCTTGTATATTTTGGACATTCATTCTGTCCAAATTTTTCTCCCATTCTCTTAACCATAGGTTATCTCTTCACTCTGTTGATTGTTTCTTTTCCTGCAGAGAAACTTTTTAGTTTGATGAAATACCATTTGTCTATATTTGATTTTGTTGCTTGTGCTTTTGGAGTCATATCAAAAAAAAATCATCGCTCAGACTGATATACAGTTTTCTCCCTATGTTTTCTTCCAGTAGTTTTTACAGCTTTAGGCTTTATGTTTAAGTCTTTAATCCATTATGAATTGACTTTTGTATATGGTGCGAAAAAAGCATCCACTTTTATTCTTCTGTATATCGATATCCTGTTTTACACCATTTACTGAAAGTCTGTTTTCCCCCATTGCGTGTTCTTGGTGCCATTGTCAAAATCCATTGACTACAAATGGGTAAGTTTATTCCTGGACTCTCTATTTTCCCATTGGTCTATATGTCTGTTTTTATGCCAGAACCATGTTGTTTTTTTATTATTTCTTTGTATTATATTTTGAAATCAAGCAGTGTGATACCTCCAGTTTTGTTTATTTTGCTCAAGATTGCTTTAGCTATTTGGGGTCTTTTGTAGTTCCAGACAAACTTTAGGATTGTTTTTTCTCCTTAAGTGGACAATGCTGTTGAAATTTTGATGGAGGTTGCGTTAAATCTGTAGATCTTTGGGGGTAGCATGGACATTTTAACAATATTAGTTTTCCAATCTATAAACACACAATATCTTTCCATTTATTTGTGTCTTTTTCAATTTCTTTTATTCATGTTTTATAGTTCTTACAGATCTTTCATGTCCTTAGTTAAATGTATTCCTACATATTTTATTTATTTACTTTTGTAGCTATTGTTAATTGGAATTTTTTACTGATTTCCTTTTTTAGATAGTTCACTGTTAGTAAATAGTTCATTGTTAGTACATGTTACTGATTTTTGTATGTTGATTTTTCATCATGTACCTTTATAGTATGAAAATATTCTATTAGAATATTTATTAGTTCTGGAAGTTTTTTGGTGAAGTCTTTAAAGGTTTCCACATATAAGGTAATGTCATCAGCAAACAGGAAAAACTGAACTTCTTCCTTTCCAATTTGGATGCCTTTTATTTCTTTTTCTTGCCTAATTGCTCTGGCTAGGACTTCCTATTATATGCATTAAGAAATCTCACTATAAACATTTTGATGGTAAGCTAAAACTATTATTCAAATCTACACAGGAGAGGACAGACTCTAGTAAAATCCATTCATCCAGTGAACACAGAGCCAAAATTAGAAAGAAGCTTCCCAGTGGACCTACTGAAGGACTGAGTACATCCATTCAGATATGACTTGATCCACTAATGCATCCAGAAGGAGGTAAATTGAAGTCAAGACTTTTGCTCAGACACCCAGCATCTGGCTTCCATATCAGTCACTAAAGTACACATGCGTGCAGTTTCCTTCTAATTTCCCTGAAATTGAGCAACAAAAAAAGATAAATCTTTATGAGCCCAAGTGAAGCCTGCCCCACAAGCTATCCAGTCTCACTATGCCAGAGGAAGAAATCTGTTGCTCACCACAGCAGGTAACCACTGTATATGTTTGCCATTTTTAAGGATTCATCTACTTGGGGTTTCTCACTCCATGCCAATATACCAAGCTCTGTGATATGTGCCAAATAATGGTAACTTAGAGTACTACTCTATGTATATAGGCCTTCTTTTACTTTTAGAAACATTTGGTTTGAGAAAATAATAAGATTCTAAATCCCAAGTCTAGGAGAAGGGGCTACTAGGTTGGGGCAGATATTAAAGTATTATGGGTGTTTCTATTGTCAATAACACATTAGAAAGGCCAAAGCCATAAGACTCTTTCCCAGTCTCAAATGACAGTAAATTAGACAGGACTTTCTTGTTATCCATATATTTATTATTCAAGTCTTCAAACTTGAAGGGCTTCATAGGCAGGCAAATATATTGTGATATAAAAATATGTGTTAAGAAATTGACCACACATGAAATTAATTTATACTCAAAAATTCCTTCCTGCCTTTATTAGCTTTTATCCTATGCATCATTTTCATGTCTGCTATTTTCTTACAAAAATTATGGCATGTTATAATTATCAGTGAAATTGAAAATCCTGCAAAAGTTGCAGACTTTCATGAAGTCCATAAAAGTGAAATTGGAAAACAAGCCACTGAAAAATAAAGACTTGATGACAAAGTAAATCCCTCAAAAGAGGGTTTGAAGAAGCACTTGAATATTTAGCAAAGATAACATTCTTTATAAGCATGTCACAAAAGTCAAGTGAGAAGTGAAGGATGCCCTATTGTGCTATTCTATAAATTTGTTAGAAAAATTAACCCCTCATGAAGCCTTTAATTTATTTTTTATGCATCCTAAGAATTAGCACAATTATATGCAAAGTCTAACCTAGATGCTGTTAATTAGGAAATAAAATTAGCACCCTTTTATAATTTATAGACTAAATTAAAATCCTAGCTTTTTACTTCAACATAAAAATAAACAGAAAATTTCCCTCAATTCCCTATTCCCTGACATTCAACCACTCACATTACAAATTCGGTCCTTTCTTAAAGCTGCAGTTTGCCTCTGCCTATTTACATGAATCCTCTACCCAACCCTCCCGCGCCCTTTTCTTTTCAGTAGTTAAGCACTGGCTGGATTACCCACTTCCAGTAGTTGGACACTTAACTCCAATGAGCTACAGGGATGTCAGGCCCAACCTCTCAAACACGTCTTGGTCCTGACCTAACTTAACAGGGATAGATTAGGTCAGGATCAAGACCTATTTGAGAAATTTACTACCTAAACAAATGGATGGTCCTTTCAAAAAAACAGAAGGTTCTGAGATCAGAGCAGCCCCCAAAATGGCAAAACAATTTGAAACTCAACATTCCAAACAAATGTCTAAGTTTTAGATGATTCTCACTTGGTCTATAATTGAACAGTTTCACTGTCACTTTCAGAGCCAAACAAAATTCTTGTCCAGAAGGGGGTCTTCCTCTTTTGAACTTTACGGATTGGCCTGGCAGCAGAATGGCTTTATCCCAGTTTTCTAACCTGACCATCAATTCAGGTCTAGCTCCTATGACCCTCCATTTTACAAATGGAAGATGCAGGTCTAGAAAGATTAAGTGTTGCTCAAGGTCATGAACCGAATGAGCAGCAGAACTGAGATTTCAACCCTGGCAGCTTGATTCCAGAGCCTACCCACATCACCATACTGCAATATTGACTCTATTAGCATAGAAATACCAAGCAAAAATTGGAAAGAAGACTAGTACTCTAGCAAGCCACTAGGAGAGAAACCGAGTAATGATGACAGTTTCATGGTAAAACCTGGCTCATACCAAGAGCAACTGCCTGCAGCCCATACACATGAGAATGGACTTACCCGTATAGGAATAATAAATTTAAATCCCTAGAAATTTCTTCCAAAACAAAGCTGCCGGAAATCTTATAACAAAGAACATTGTCAGGTGTTTAATACTAGACTAAAATTTGAAACAAACCAACAAAACCTAATGTACTGATCCTAATTCTTTCATTCAGTATACCAATCCTTGGGACAGTCAGAAAATCTTTGTGCTTCTGTATGTTCATCTTAAATATACAACAAGACAGGTAATAATGCCCAGCTACTCTTTCTCAATGAGTTGTAAACATCAGTATTTTTTGAGATCATCAGAAAAACATCTACAGTCATATCACCCTGAATGCACCCAATCTCATCTCCTCAGAAAAAGGGTATCACATAAATTCAACATAACTCGTCTTTTGCTTACTTTTAGCCACTCCTGCCATTTCTACATTCACTTATATTACACTCTAATCTCTCTTAGTTGAAAGTCACTGCCTGTACTTTGTACCATGTGAGTGTATAGCTATATAAACAAGCATATCCATTATTCCTCATCTATCATTAAATTGGTTTTATCATTAAACAACTGAAAATATTCCATCAAGAAGCCAGTCCATAGAAAACCAGATCATTTTTAAAATCAAATAGAACTGCCCTTGCAATATATCAAAGACACATCAATTATTTTGTCCTGTTACATCATTTTTAGTATAAAAAATAACCATAAATTTGTTTCCTCTTTCATTATTGCTCTAACATTTGTGCAGTCTATTGGGATATCAGCTTTTGATTTTTTTTTTTACATAATTCAATTTGAAGTGTTTTTCTTTTCCAGTGAATATTTTTATTTGCACCTGATTTTCCTTACCAGGTATTGTTTTTGGTGATAGTAGACTAAATATCATTCACAATCTCCAAAGTGATTTCATCCAGCCCTGTTCTGTTTTTAATTTCCATTTGTGTGTGTGTATGTGTGTCTGTCTGTCTGTCTGTCTGTCTCTGTGTGAAGCATAATTACTCTATCCATTTGAAGTTTCCTTTTAGGGGCTATGTTAATTGGACAGCAAGACAGCCTCAATAACTGTGTAAGCTTCGACATTGTTATTACATTTAAGCAAACAGGCTTCCACAAGTTAAGATTGCTAAGATTTAGCCTCTCTTTTGTTGCTCCAAAAGTTTCATTACAATGGTGGTTCCCAAAGTGTGGTTTCAGGACCAGTGACATCAACATCTTCTGGGAAAATTTAAAAAATTTTTGCTCCACTTTCCCATACCCACAGAATCAGAAAGCATAAGGGTACGGCCAAGCAACTTGTGCTTTGACAAGCTTTCCATGTGATTCTGATGCACCCCAAAGTCTGAAAGTCACTACAACATGGAGATTATTTTTAACATCCTTGAGAGCATGAATGATGTGTTTTCTTGTTTGTATCACTCACATGAGTGTCCAGCACTGTGACTGGCACATAATATAGGTGTTTATTAAATAGTCTTGGTGTATATAGATCCACTGATCAATTAGTCGTTTCTAGGATAAATTTGGCATTGTTCTCTCCTGACTTCTGTCTTCTTCACACTCGTCATCCATAAAATTGAGATGATTCTGTGAAGAGGCGTTAAGTATGAAAAACCATGACTCACGTTAGGCTCTGTCACTGTCTTCTAAGCACAATAATCTCACAGTGCCCAGTGTTACTTTTAAGTTCTCTATGAGGAGTGGTTTTTCAGGACACTTAGAAGTAACTTGTATATCAAGAAGGAAGATCACAAAGAAACTGTAGGATACTGAACTCTGCAGAGCACTACATTAAGCTTATATCCACACATCATTTTATTTTCCTCCATAATGCAAAAGAAGAAGTCTGTCATCAGATAAGCATTTAGCTTAAACACAGTTTCTGCTACATTGTTCACGAAATATAAAGCCAAGAAGATTAACCATGATATCTGAAACTGTAAGTATAATTCTATGTTCCAGAAGTAGTATTTGCCTGACCTAAGAATTATATAAGAAACACAGGGCTTTTTTCCCCATCACAGAAAAAAGTATCTTTATGAAGCTTTTTGAAAAATGCTGCATGCATTTCTGTATTTCATGAAATATTTATGGATAATGACAGGTTTGCCAAAATTATGTAATCAGCCATTTCTAAATCGGTGCTGTTATAATTAATGTTTATTTGAAAATCCTCAGAGAGGAACAGAAGATACATCTCCAGTTTTATAATGATCTGAGGTTATTTTCCTGGCTACTCTTCCAAACACCTGGGCTAACACCTATGTAAATCAGATAATGCTAATGAGTGCATATTAATGAAGGTCAAGCTTTACTGTTTGCATAGCTAATTAAAAAAAAAACTGATTTCCTCTTTTGGACAGTATTATTATAACAGATTCTTACCTACAGATCCAGACTACATTAAAGAATAGAAACCTTCCCCATCAGGCTTCTAACCCCTCATCTCCCTTATTTTAAGATCCTCTTGCTTGCAATTTCCAATGGTTTTGTCTGATATATTGTGAAATCTGGTGTTGTAGGAAGAGACTTGTATTTGGATTTTGAAAACCTGGAATTCAGTTCTTTAGCTACCATTGAAAGCAATCATTTCTCCTTTGAACTGCAATTTCCACATCTGTAAAGGAAAAATGATAGCTCAGTGAAAGTGACCTTTAAAAAGTCAGTTGCTACAGCTGCTGTCAAAAGGAAACAAACAAACAACAACAACAACAACAAACAAAAAAAAAACAAAAAAAAAAAAAAAAAAAAAAACAGGAAAAAACAAGTTCTGGTGAGGATGTGAAAAAATCGGAACCCTCGTACACTGTTGGTAGGAATGTAAAATGGTACAGCCACTACAGAAAACAGTATGACTGTCCCTTAAAATAATTAAAAATAGGATTATCACATGATGCAGCAATTTTACTTCTGGTTGTATACACAAAATAATTGAAAGCAGGGTTTTAAAGAAATATTTGTATATCCATGTTCATAGCAGCATTGTTCACAATAACCAAAGTGTGGAAGCAACCTGTGTCCATTGATAATGGATAAACAAAATATAGTATATACATATAATGGAATAATATTTAGTCTTAAAGAGTAAGGAAATTCTAACACAAAATATAAAATGGATGAACCTTTTATGAGAATATTATTGTAAATAAAATAAGCCAGTCACAAAAATATAAATACTGCATAATTTGACTTACACAGAGTATTAAGAGTAATCAAACTCATAGACACAGCAAGTAGAATGATTGTTGCCAGGAGCTGGAGGAACGGAAAATAGAGAGGTTTTTGCTTAATGGGTATAAAGTTTCAGTTTTGCAAGATGAAAAAGTTCTGAAGATTAGTTGCCCAACAACATGAGTATGCTTGACATCACTTAACTGTACACTTTTTTTTTTTTTTGAGACGGAGTTTTGCTCTTGTTACCCAGGCTGGAGTGCAATGGCGCGATCTCGGCTCACCGCAACCTCTGCCTCCTGGGTTCAGGCAATTCTCCTGCCTCAGCCTCCTGAGTAGCTGAGATTACAAGCACGTGCCACCATGCCCAGCTAATTTTTTGTGTTTTTAGTAGAGACAGGGTTTCACCATGTTGACCAGGATGGTCTGGATTTCTTGACCTTGTGATCCACCCACCTAGGCCATTTTTAAATGATTAAGATAGTAAGTTTTATGTTATGTGTATTTTATCACAATTTAAAAAAAAAAAACACTAAAATCATTTGCTACACAAAATTTAACTTCTCCTTATAATCTCCTTCCTTTGTCCTAGAATTCTAGACTGAAAGTTTCATGAATATAAAAAGCAAGACAAGGAAGTGGCTTAAGCTTAAGGCCTTAAAGGCAATCACTGTGACAATCCAGCCATTATCTGGAGAATTCAGCAGAAAGCCAGTTGGAAGTAATGTTTTTTGTTTGTTTTTCCTTTTTTGCTTTCCTGGCTATAATGAGAAACCCAAGATAATAAGTCTTTCCCTTTGCAGGTCAGCTAAATTACACAAGCATTCAAATCTCTCCTGTTCGACCCATTCTCTGTCATCTGGCCTCCGCTTTTGGAGAAGGTCTCCACCCGCTATCCTGGTCCTCTCCTCACTTCCCCGTACTTTGAAGGCAAACACTCCAGATTCTTAACCTTCCCACCTCCATTTCCCACTTATTTTTCCCAAGAATCAAAGCTTTTTCTGTACTAAATCTCTCAGATTGATGACAAATCAACTTAACTGTTATACTGGTTTATGTTAGGTTTTGATTGTTGATTATGGCTTATTTCAAAAATAATTTCCATTTTAGAAGGGCACTCAATGCCCAAACACAAAGTATTCATAAACCTAAGGTAAGAATTTCAGGCACTGTGTTTTATCCACTAGATTAAGGAACCAAGCAGTCCTTTTTGCCTTTCAAATTATGCCACGTAATCCGCTGCTTGCTCCGCTATGTAAAGAACCATCTCTGCTCTTTACACTTTGTTCATGCAGTTATTCATTCAATAACTACTTACTAAGCCTGTGCCACATACAGAGTACTGGCCCAGGTACTGTCAACATTTCTTCAGCAGCCCAACAGGCAGCCTTTCCCTACGTCTCACTAAAATGTCCATAAAAACACAGAAAGAAGAACAAGTTCACTGCAACACCAACAATCAAGAGGGAAGTTAGCTTATCTCCGGCTGTGGGAAAGATTAATGATTCTAAAGCAGAGAGAGACATCTTCTCAGAGATAAGCACGTAACATTTCCCACCTTCAAGCTATAAAAAAAGATGTCCTGAGAGAAAGGGGAGGTAGAAGCAATAAATAGTGTGTTGGCATAGATCCTAACACAGAGTTTAGAGTATGGTAAAGAAGATTTTATACAAGAAATTATGACTCATTATAAAACGTGTTTTTTCTCCATTGAGTGTTCCCTTTATCCCCACATGAGTCTGGTTCTTCAGGCTTCTGCAGAGTTTATGTTTCTATGGGTTTAAAATACAGTGCTATAATTGAACAGGCTTTATTTTCTCTGTTTTAAAATTATTTTGTGTATTTAACCGTTAAAATAAAATAATACATTGAAAGCATCGTTGCCAAATTTGCATGGATAATTGGTTCATTTATGCATTTCATTTTTGGATGACAGTATTCTGTGCCTTTAAACCATGCTGCATTTAAAGTATAACAATATTTCCTGTGCTTACACAGTTACTTTTTAATATTACCATTCAAAATCTACTCCTATTACTGATTTTCACTGGTTTCTTTTAGTCCTTGAATTTTAAAATAGTACCTGAAGTGTAGAGCAGTTAAATGATCAAAATAATTCCAGTGAAATTTTTTATAAGGGAGAGCATCTCAAAAGTGTGATGTAAATAAAAAAAAAAAAAAAAAAACTAACCTCTGCTCTCAAGCAAATTCTTAAAAAAAAAAAAATTCTCTTTATCTAGTTGCATTTGAAACAAATTAACAATTACTGGAGATGACAGTAAACTGGCATGAAACATACTTGAATTATTCTATCTGGAGGAAAGAAAACTTATGGTAGACAAAAATAATTTTAGTATACAATGGATTATTTTTAAATGTATGCCAAATAACAAACTCATCCAAAAATTAATCCCCATTTATAGATGAGGAAACTGAAATATTCCTTAATTATTGATACATGCATAGAGAAGAATAGAAAACTTTCTCAATTTGAGGTTATTTTTTGTTTGTCTTGAATCTCGTGTTCTAATCAATATTCTATTTTCAATCTTTCAAATGTATCACCAAATAAACAGAATGAAGAGAAAAGGGACATGAGAAACCTCAAGCTTAAAATGACATACAAACAAGACAGGAAGGTATAAATTAATAACTTAGGCATAACTATGTTTGCAAACAAAAATTTTGTAGAAAGTTATAAATTATGATGTGGGTATAATGAAATAAAATTGTAATAATGTTCAATAGCTGACTGTCTTTAAAATAATGTTATGGAAACTTTCATTTATACAGCATTTATTTTCTTTATTAAATATTATATGTCATAGCTCAGATGTAAATCTGACCTACCTTTTTCCACAAGATAGCCCATGAGAATGCTTGAAAAGCTAAATGTCAGGATTATGTGGAGCCAAAATTAGGCGAGTATGGATAAAAATCAGAAAAGACATACCACAAATTGATAACAGTGGTTGCCTTTACAGAATAAATTTGGAGCTGAGGAAAGAGGGGGATTATTACTCTCATGTCATGTACTCTGTTTATTTTGTTTAAATTAGTTATAATGATCACATATTACTTTTATGATTTAAAAAATTAATCATCAAAACTTCTGATCAGATGTCAAATAATGCTGCTTCTGAGCTCAAACAATTTATGACTTAGGGAAACAATATCTACCAATGATCCATAATTTAATTTCCACATCTCCACACCTATGAACAAGTCTTAGAGCTATTGTCAGTTGAGGTATGGGAGGGTGGAGAAAGGAAGGAGTACAGGCAGATGAAACTTTTTGACAATCCATGCATTCAAAAGAGTGAGTAAGAGAAGAATTTGTGGACAGGATGAACAGATTCTGAATCCAGATACCCAAACAGGGCTCTGGCCCAAATAAAATGCTTTCTTAGCTAAGAAATGTCACTGAAAGCAGAGATACATAAAAATACAATATTTTAAGGTAAATTTCAAAAATTATTAAACGTTTTTTTACTTCTTCGTTCTGCGTAGCAGTACATTAAAAGAAGACAAACATCCTGCTGAAGCAAAATCAGTAAGAGCACTGTCACAGGCAGTGTCCTAAGAAAACCATATTCAAATAACTTCAAGAGGAGAAACAAAGTTTATATAGTTTCTTGGGGGAACACATGAGTTTCCCTTGCAGCCTTGCTGATTTTAACCTCAATTTTTGTAATTTAATTAGTGCTCTTACTTCAAAATTTTACTGTCCATCTAGCATATTCAAGTTATGGGAGAATTATAACTGGAGTTTCCCAATGAAGGAAGATAAAAATGTTTGAAGATCACAGAAATTGTTGAATAATAGTTAACCTGGAGCTAGGTCATTCAGATTCCTCTTACTAACTGTATAGTTGTAAATAATTTATGTAACCTCTTTGTGCCTCAGTCTCCTCATTTGTAAAGTGGAATAATAAGTACCTGCTTTCCAGGACTGAAGTAATTGAATAAATGCATAGGAAGTGCTTAAGACATTGCTTAGCACATAGAAAAACCTCAAAAAACTGGACCATTAATATTGGAAGAATCAAATTATCTTATGGCCCTTTTCAAACTCTTATAGTGTGGCTTACTTGCAGTTGTCACTGGAAGATAAGAATTGAGACTGCAGGAAAAAAAAAAAGCTGACCTTACTCTCATGATCCTTTTGAAAACAGTTTGACTTGCGAATCAGAGGCTATAAGTTTTATAATAATAATAACAAGAATAATGATTTTATCAGAATAATGCACAAAAAAATTTACTTATGAGTCAATGAGATTAAATTATCAGTGTAAAATCTAGAGGGAAAAGAGGAACAGAGAAACTTCATTTCCTGTTAACCAAATGAATTTTAGTCTAGCACTGTATTAACTACTGAAAATTACTTTCCACTGGTTTGTATAACTATAGCAAGGAGAGCACAAACTTAAAAAGATATCTGGTCTTGCATAACTTTAGGCTCAACTATACTTAGAGACTAAAATAGTAATAAATGGGGACATATGATAAACATCATGCAATGAGAAAAGAATAATTTTTAACACTAGAAAAATCTCTCATTTTACCTGAAAGTTTAATATTCAACATAAAAGTGAAATAGAATGTAACACCTGAAGATAAGATGGGATAAGGAGGTGGCAGTGGAGTAAGAAAAACTGATATTGGACAATTACCATGTAATGCCACTTGGCAAAGAAAACCAAAGAATTAGTGCTAATGGTAACTTGATATTGCAATAGGAAGAAAATAAAATTAGACAGGAAAAATTGGGAGGTATGTGAGCAAATGTTGAAAGAAAGCTATGGGTTGGGAGTATAAAGTTGCTTTTAAAAAGCATGAGAAATTTTCCAAATCTGAATTGCTAAGTATTGCTTAACAACAATATAGAATGGAATAATACTGCTATTTTTAGCATTATCTAGAAAACAGAAAAATAATCTGCCTGGGTTGAAAAATAAACCACAATAAATGGAATGTCTGAAGATAGCATTTAGGGTAAGTTCAATATCTTCATAAAATAGACTAAGATTTCAATGACTGAGTCTCATGGGATATCATAAACAGTTAGTGATATTTAAATGGCACATAATATCATCCCATCTGAATGCATCGGGGGTCATGATGCTTCGTAGTTAGTAAGATATACTCAGTATGTCTATAACCCAGCTTGGCTTCTGTGCTGGCCTTGTTGGTTGACATTGACCTCATACTGCTTCCACCCCTCTCTCATCCTCGAGGATCTTCTCACCACTAATATAGCAGCAAAAAGGGATACTCTATGCAACTTCAGGCTTTCTTGATGTCCCCAAAGACAACACAGAACTCCTGATTTTAAGAGAATGGCAAAACCAAAATGTATGGGGAAATAACAAAATTAAAGTACTATGATGTTGTTATGACTATGCTCCCTGACCTGTGGTAGCTGACTTCTGAGTAGTCATTGAAAGAATGACTTCTGATCTCTAAGATTTATTCTTGAATATGAGTTTTTCATCTTTCCTTTGTCCATGCCATCTCCAGACCCAGTCTCTTGGAATAATGACATAATAAATGATTCCCATTCTAGAGGAATCCTCCTGAAAGCCTGAGGACCAAACTCATGAAGACCAAGTGTTTGCTTTTCCTCACAATGGGCGACAATCAATTTAATATCATACAAGAATGTTTTCTACAGGTCCTTTTCTTACAAGGATTCCTGCTGCCATTTATCACCAGTTTAAAAGGAAAATATTAGAGTATATGCTATTTCAAGATGTTATTAATTTTAAAACACAAAACGGTGAAAACAATTAGATATAGTTAAGTTCAAATTGTCTACACTGTGCTCCAAAATCCAAATTGAATTAAATTAAATTTTGCTTTAAATTTTGAAATGGAAATTACAAGTTCAATATTACGAAAGTGTGGATTTTAGTTAAAATGTCTCTATGAGAAAGTCTAAAAGTTAAACATATACAAAACAACAAAAACATCTAAATATCAGGGTAGTCATCTCTTAATCTCATATTTTTGTTTTAAATGTATGTATTTCTGAACTATTTACCAACATTTCTTTCGTCTTTAATTTTTCCCTATTTTAATGTAAAATAAATTTTTTAAATGTAATATTCTAGACTTTAAATTTTTCTACTTTTGCATTTTTGTAATTCTTTTCTTCTGTGCTTCAGTTTAAAGAATGCTTAAAATTTCCCACCTTAAATGAGTAGCATTGACCTTATTCACAAAGGGTGTTTACTTTGAGATAATTAATAGCAGAATTATATTTATGATGATTCAAGGCCCAAAGTACCAGGTGAATAAATTTGCATTTTCTGCAGTTCATTACAGAGTTTAGGAGGAACATGTAAAATTTTTCTCTAAGACAGTGGTTAAAATAAGTTGAAAAAATAATTAATAATAGTATGGTTCATTTTATCCTGTGGTGCATAATTTTACTCTGCGACAACTATTTTTAATTTTTAAACTTTCATTTTTACTCTTATTTGATCTAAATCAAATTCATTTGTCCAGATTAAAATATTAATATGGTAAAAAAAATTTTAGTAATCAGTCTTTGGTTTATTGTAGCCATCAAATTATTTAACAATGAATAATTTAAACCAATTCAAAAGAACAATATCTTTCACCCATACATTTCCCAAATATGTGTGTTGAGAAATAGAAGCATTTATCCAATATTCTACTAACATTATTTTATATTTCCATAAGTAGACTTTACATTAAATTGTCATTCATTTTTATTTTTTTCCCTTTTTCATCGGAAAAGGGATCAACGTGCACTTTCAGTCACCTGAATTCATAGCCAGACTTTTTTAATAGGCCAGTTAATTGATGGATCCATGTATTACCTAAAGTCACTATCATTTCATTTTTATTAGATGATTATCTTGTTAAAGTAGGTATGGCAGATAATTATTTGCCAAAATAGGCTTCATGAGGGCAGATTTTATGTTTAATGCTTCCTTTTATCCCTAGGTAAAAAATAAATACCACATGCAGAGAAATCACTTGCATGATAATTGTTTATAAAATAATAAAATGCAAATCTAGTGTTTTAAATCCTACCAAGAAGTAGTATGAAATACCAAAATGTATGACTAGAATGTATCCTTTATAAGAAAGTTCTGCTAGACTTAAATAGCTATCCCATACCAGGACTTAATATTTTATAAGTTATGGTTCTCCCAAAGCTACTCAGCCAACAGGCTTTCATCTCCAAATATATGAACACATTATATCCATGGAACCTAGGTCAGCGAAGATTAATGTGTACTGAACAGGGAGAAACAATTCAATCAGGTACAAATTTTAAGGTGATTATGATCTATGCTATCCTGAGGGCATGGAAGGAAGAGGAGGTTTCTGGGGGCACAAAACCAACTGGCTGGGCACGTACGACTCTCAGATGCTTTATGATACCACTGAGTGCATAAGGGCACACACAGAGGAGCATACACAGAGGGTGTAGTGATGTATGTGCAAGAGCTCATTGGCTATTGCCACAGAGGCAGCCAGTAATGGAGTATAGGGAAAAAACAGAAGGATATAAAAAGAGATGACTGTGCCACATATACTGAGAAAGAAAACTGCGAAATCCTCTCCTCTCATTGGCCATCACTATGGAGACAGCCTTTAAAAGCCCATAGGAGATGGAAATTAGATTCTGGTTTAAACACACAAACACACACACAACAAACAACAACAACAACAACAACAACAACCCCTTCTAGAGGTCAGCATCCACATGAACAATATTTAAGGTCAATTTCATTATCTGTTTTCGGGAGTCATTAATAACATGCAGCAAAAAGAATCCCCCTATATACACAGAATATACTGGCATTATTTAATAATGTGGAAGACTATCTTTTTCCTAACCCGGTATTCATTTCAAAAAATTCGCCAATTCATCCAATTTTATCTCTAGGTTATATGTGAGATTCCAATGCCACTGGATCCCATTAACAGGTCATCCTTTCAAACAATAAATACAACGCCCTGCTGCACAAAAAGCACTTAAAGACCTTGAAGCCCTGGGTTTGGCAAGCAGATATTTCAGGTTTTGTCAGTTGTTTATATCTTGGGTAAATGTTTTTCAGTGATGCATTAATAACAAGGTTCCCTGGTACCCCGTTATGTTAAAAAAAAAATCAGTTGAGCTTTAACCTGCTGCTTATGAGGCATAAAGGAAATGGTTGTTTCTTATATTAGCTTTTTCTGCTTCTTTTAACATTATAGTAGTTTTCACCAACTCAATTACCAGTGTAAGCATCATCTCTTGAATCCGTTTCAGTTTTTCATTTGCTCTAACATCCTGCTGAAAGAAGTAGCTAAGCAATCTAAAATTTAGATTTATCCTGGCTCCAAAATAATACATGGAAATATACAACTTGATCTAAGGAAAATGTATATTGTAGAAAAAACATTAAAATGATGGCTTCTGACAATATGGAAAGTAGTCACCACTTTTTATTTACTAGGAAAAGACCCAGCAAATAAAAAAGTTGAAGAACTTATTATTATGTGTTATAAAGAATTTTTTTCTTCCTTTTGTGATACAAATTTGTTAGGTAATAAACTAAAAAAGAGCATATGTTTATTATACTTTAAGTTCTGAGATACATGTCCAAGATGTACAGATTTGTTACATAGGTATAACATGGAAAGTAGTCACCCACTTTTTATTTACTAGGAAAAGATCCAGCAAATAAAAAGTTGAATAAAATAAAGAGGTGAGAATCACAGGTAATTATTACTCTTTGCAAGGACCTTTCTAGCCATGAAAAGGAACTGGAAAGAGAGGGATAAGAGAGTCACGGGTAGTTCCCAGATTCATTCCTGGAAATTTACTCTTAAAGAGCAAATAAGAAATTGTACAATCAAGGAAAATATATGTTTTTATTGCAAAAGCCTATCAATGGGGTCACTAATTGCTGTAAAATGTTCTGAGCCACTCTTCTCGCTGAGTGGAAGGATTATGACTTCGCCTGAAAAATAGAGAGCTAGACACAGAAAGGTCAAAATAAAGACAGACTATCCACCAAGCCAATGCAACCAAGTATTCAACATAAACCCTTCTCTCCAAAGGTCAGAGCCAAACAAGCTACACTGTACGGGAACTTAACTGAGTTTTCATCATGTCAGTATGTCCTAGAATTACAGATTTTCTTGGCTAGAGGTCAGTCTGCACTTGGAAACAATAAAGCTCTATCTATGCACTTGGTGTCAGAAGCAATCCTGAACCCAATGTACCTTAACATTTATGGAATACATCTGCCGCAAGCTGTCTACACAACAGTGTGACAGATAAAAAGAAATACCACAGCTATGCAGAGGATGGACTGGCTCTTATCAGTTACACTGAAAGATGTGCTTACGTGGACTCTAAAACGTTCCATAGTGTATAACATTATTCCTTTGACACCTAAAACAAGATTCGACCTTCAAGCATGACCAATTCGGTATTTTTAAACAGAGGGGGAAATCTAGTAATGTGAATATAAAGTATCATTCTTTACATAGGTCTTTTAGAATTTGACCTGAAATTTTAACAAGTGCAGAATGGATTATGAAGCACAACATTTCATCTCTTTGATTTTAGACACTATCCTCAGAAATTTCATTTGAAAAATGAGTTTCATTTTCAAAGACCATATTGTAAGTAATAATAACAATAGCATTGACTTATGTAAACTTGTCATAATGATATAAAAATTCTTCGGAAATTAATTTTGGGGGGATCTAATACTCTCAGGTTATTACACACAGAGATTATTAATATAGTTTTAATTGACTTTTCATGCTGTAAGTTTAGTTGCCACTATACAGATTTTCAATTGCAAGGAAAGCTCTCTAGGGGTTATTTCCTCCTAATTTTTTGATATATAATTTGTATTTTAACCCCTTTTACTATCATTCCTAATCCTCTTAATTATAAGCCTGAAATTCCTGTAATTGTCAACCTATGAATGGGAGTGCTTGGACTATGACCTCCACATCCAAGAAGTCTGACTTTCCATGGGCTCAGTTACTACGTGATGAAACTATAGCATGTATTTATACTCAAATATATAAATATATATCATAATATATATACATATGATATATACACATATACATAAATATATATACATATGATATATATTTATACTCGATTATGTTATTTTTCTTTTTTGTTATACTCTAAGTTCTGGGGTACATGTGCAGAATGTGCAGGTTTGTTACATAGGTATACACGTGCCATGGTGGTTTGCTATACCCATTAACCAGCCGCCTACGTTAGGTATTTCTCCTAATGCTATCCCTTCCCTAGCCCACACCACCCCCCACCGACAGGCCCCGCTATGTGATGCTCCCCTGCCTGTGTCCATGTGTTCTCATTGTTCAACTTCCACTTATGAGTGAGAACATGCAGTGTTTGGTTTTCTGTTCTTGTGACAGTTTTCTGCAAATGATGGTTTCCAGCTTCATCTATGTCCCTGCAAAGGAAATGAGCACCTTCTTTTTTATGACTGCATAGTATTCCATGGTTTATATGTGCCACATTTTCTTTAGCCAGTCTATCACTGATGGGCATTTGGGTTGGGGTTCTAAGTCTTTGTTATTGGGAACAGTGACAAAATAAACATACATGTGCATGTGTCTTTACCATAGAATGATTTATAATCCTTTGGATATATTCCCAGTAATGGGATTGCTGGGTCAAATGGAATTTCTAGTTCTAGATCCTTGAGGAATCACCACACTGACTTCCACAATGGTTGAACTAATTTACATTCCCACCAATAGTGTAAAAGTGTTCCTATTTCTCCACATCCTCTCCAGCATCTCGTTTCCTGACTTTTTAATGATCACCATTCTAACTGGCATGAGATGGTATCTCAATGTGGTTTTGATTTGCCTTTCTCTAATGACCAATCATGATGAATTTTTTTTCATATGTTTGTTGGCTGCATAAATAAATGTCTTCTTTTGAGAAGTGATTGTTCATATCATTCACCCACTTATAGATGGAGTTGTTTTTTTCTTGTACATTTGTTTAAGTTCTTTGTAGATTCTGGATATTAGCACTTTTTCAAGTGGATAGATTGCAAAATTTTTCTCCCATTCTGTAGGATGCATGATAGCTTCCTTTGCTGTGCAGAAGTTCTTTAGTTTAATTAGATCCCATTTCCTTATTTTGGGTTTTGTTGCCATTGCTTTTATTGCTTTTGGTGTTTTAGTCAGGAAGTCTTTGGCAATACCTGTGTCCTGAATGATATTGCCTAGGTAATCTTCCAGAGTTTCTATGGTTTTAGGTCTTACATGTAAGTCTTTAGCTAATTTTTGTGTGAGGTGTAAGGAAGGGATCCAGTTAGAGCTTTCTGCATATGGCTAGCCAATTTTCCCAACACCATTTATCAAAGAGAGAATCCTTTCCCCATTGCTTTTTTTGGTCATGTTTGTCAAAGATCACATCACTGTAGATGTGTGACATTATTTCTGAGGGCTCTGTTCTGTTCTATATATATATGAAATTCTGGCTTGAAAATTATATATATATATATATAACACAGGCCTCAGAAATAATGCCACATTTTATATATAAAATATTGGTTTGCCAGTATTTTATTGAGGATTTTTGCATCAATGTTCATCAGGGACAGTGGCCTGAAATTTTCTTTTTTAGTTGTATCTCTGTCAGATTTTGGTATCAGGATGACATTGGCCTCATAACATGAGTTAGGGAGGATTCCCTCTTTTTGTATTGTTTGGTATAGTTTCAGAAGCTATGGTACCAGCTCCTGTTTGTACCTCTGGTAGAATTCAGCTGTGAATCCTTCTGGCTCTGGGCTTTTTTTGGCTGGTAGGATATTAATTGCTACCTTAATAGCAGAACTTGTTATTAGTCTATTCAAAGATTCGACTTCTTCCTAGTTCAGTATTAGAAGGGTGTATGTGTCCAGGAACTCACCCATTTCCTCTAGATTTTCTAGTTTATTTGCATAGAGATGTTTGTAGTATTCTCTGATGGCAGTTTGTATTTCTGTGGGATCGGTGACAACATTCTCTTTACCATTTTTTAATTGCATCTATTTGATACTTCTGTCTTTTCTTTTTCATTAGTCTGGCTAGCAGATTATCTATTTTGTTGATCTTTTCAATAAACCAACTCCTAGATTCACTGATATTTTTTGAAGAGTTTTTTGTCTTTATCTCCTTCTGTTCTGCTCTGATCTTAGTTATTTCTTGCCTTCTCCTAGCTTTTCAATTTTTTTGCCCTTGCTTCTGTAATTCTTTTAATTGTGATGTTAGGGTGTCAATTTTAATCTTCCCTGCTTTTTCTTGTGGGCATTTAGTGCTATCTATTTCCCTCTACACAATGCTTTAAATGTGTCCCACAGATTCTAGTACATTGTGTCTTTGTTCTCATTGGTTTCAAATAACATTTTTATTTCTGCCTTCATTTCATTATTTACCTAGTTGCCATTTAGGAGCAACTTGTTCAGTTTCCATGTAGTTGCATGGTTTTGAGTGAGTTTCTCAATCTTGAGTTCTAACTTGATTGCATTGTGGTTAGACAGAGTGTTTGTTATGATTTCCATTCTTTTGCATTTGCTAAGGAGTGTTTTACTTCTAATTATGTGGACAGCTTTAGAATAAGTGTGATGTGGTGCTGAGAAGAATGTATATTCTGTTAATTTGGGGTGGAGAGTTCTGCAGATGTCTTTACATCTGCTTGGTCCAGATCTGAGTTCAAGTCCTAGATACCCTTGTTAATTTTCTGTCTCATTTATCTGTCCAATGTTGACAGTGGGTTGTTAAAGCCTCCCACTATTATTCTGTGGGAATCTAATTCTCTTTGAGGTCTATAAGAACTTGCTTTATTAATCTGGGTGTTCCTGTATTGAGTGCATATATATTTAGGATAGGTTAGCTTTTCTTGTTACATCGATCCCTTTACCATTATGTAATGTCCTTCTTTGTCTCTTTTGGTGTTCATTGGTTTAAAGTCTGTTTTATTAGACACTAGGATTTCAACCCCTGCTTTTTTTGCTTTCCATTTGCTTGGTAAATCTTCCTCTATCCCTTTATTTTGAGCCTATGGGCATCTTTGTATGTGAGATGGGTCTCCTGAATACAGTACATCAACGGGTCTTGACTCTATCCGATTTGCCAGTCTGTGTCTTTTAACTTGGGTATTTAGCCCATTTACATTTTAGGTTAATATTGTTATGTGTAAATTTGATCCTGTCATTATGCTGCTAGCTGGTTATTTTGACTGTTAGTTGATGTGGTTTCTTCATAGCATCAGTGGTTTTTACAATTTGGTATGTTTTTGCAGTGGCTGGTACCAGTCATTTCTTTCCATGTTGAGTGCTTCCTTCAGGAGCTCTTGAAAGGCAGTCCTGGTGGTGACAAAATCTCTCAGCATATGCTTGTCTGTGAAAGATTATTTTTCTTTTTCACTTACGAAGCTTAGTTTGCCTGGATATGAAATTCTGGCTTGAAAATTCTTTTAAGAATTTTGACTATTGTCCCCCACTCTCTTCTGGCTTGTAGGGTTTCTGCTGAGAGATCCACTCAGTCTGATGGGCTTCCCTTTGTGAGTGACCCGATCTTTCTCTCTGGCTGCCCTTAACATTCTTTCTTCATTTCAACATTGGTGCATGTGATGAGTATGTGTCTTAAGATTGCTCTTATAGAGGAGTAACTTTGTGGTGTTCTATTTCCTGAATTTGACTTTTGGCCTGCCTTGCCATATTGGGGAAGTTCTCCTGAATAATATCCTGAAGAGTGTTCTAACTCGGTTTCATTCTCTCCATCACTTTCAGGTACACCAATCAAACGTAGATTTGGTCTTTTTCCATAGTCCCATATTTCTTGGAGGCTTTGTTTGTTTCTTTTCACTCTTTTTTCTCTAATGTTGTATTCTCACTTTATTTCACTGAGTTGATCTTCAATCTCTGATATTCTTTTTTCTACTTGATTGATTTAGCTATTGATACTTGTGTATGCTCACAAAGTTCTTGTGCTGTGTTTTTTAGCTCCATCAGATCATTTATGTTCTTCTCGAAACTGTTTATTCTAGTTAGCAATTCATTTAACCTTTTTTCAAGGTTCTTAGGTTCCTTGCATTGGGTTAGAATGTGCTTTTTTAGCTCAGAAGAGTTTGTTGTTACCCTCCTTCTGCAGCCTACTTCTGTCAATTCGTCAAACTTATTCTCCATCCAGCTTTGTTCCCTTGCTGGTGAGGAGTGGTGATCCTTCGAAGGTGAAGAGGCATTCTGGTTTTTGGAATTTTCAGCCTTTTGAGCTGTTTTCTCCCCATTTTTGTGGATTTATCTACCTTTGGTCTTTGATGTTGGTGACCTTTGGATGGGGTCTCTGAGTGGACGTCCTTTTTGTTGATGTGGATATTATTCCTTTAGTTTGTTAGTTTTCTTTCAAACAGTCAGGACCTTCTGCTGCAGTTCTGCTGGAGTTTGCTGGAGATCCACTCCAGACACTATTTGCTTGGGTTTCACCAGCAGAGGCTGCAGAACAGCAAAGATTGCTGCCTGTTTCTTCCTCTGGAAGCTTCATCTCAGAAGGGCTCCCACCAGATGCCAGCCAAAGCACTCCTGTATTAGCTGTCTGTTGGACTATACTGGGAGACATATCCCAGTCAGGATACACAGAGGTCAGAGACCCATTTGAGGATGCAGTCTGCCCCTTATCAGAGCTTGAACAGTGTGCTGGGAGATTCAATGCTCACTTCAGAGATGTCAGTTAGGGATCTTTAAGTCTGCTGCTGCTGTGCCCACAGCTACCTCTTCCTCCAGGTGCTCTGTCCCAGGGAAATGGAGTTTTATCTTTAAGTCTCTGACTGGGGCTGCCCAGAGATGCCTTGCCCAGAGAGGAGATATCTGGACAGACAGTCTGGCTTCAGAGGCCTTGCTTAGCTGCAGTGGGCTCAGCCCAGTTGGAACTTCCCAGTGGCGTTGTTTATGCTGTGAGGGGAAAACCACCTACTCAAGCCTCAGCAACGGCAGATGCTCCTCCCCTCACCAAGCTCCACAGTTCCAGGTCAACCTCAGACTACTGTGCTGGTAGTGAGAATTTCAAGCCAGTGGATCTTAGCTTGCTGTGTTCTGTTAGGGTGGGGCCCACCAAGCCAGACCACTTGGCTCCCTGGCTTCAGCCCCGCTTCCATGGGAATGAAGGGTTCTCTCTCGCTAGTGTGCCAGGTACCACTAGGGTATAGAAAAACAAAACAAAAAAAACAAAACAAAACAAAAACTCCTCCTGCTAGCTTGGTGTCTGCCCAAACAGACACCTAGTTTTGTGCTTGAAACCCAGGGCCCTGGTGGTGTATGCACCAGAGGCAATCTTCCAGTCTGCTGGTTGCAAAGACCATGGGAAAAGTACAGTCTCTGGGCCAGAATTCACCGTTCTTCCTGGTACTGTCTTTCACAGCTTTTCTTGGCTAGGGGAGGGAAATCCCCCAACTCTACACTTACTGCGTGAGGCAATGCCTCACCCTGCTTCCACTTGCCCTCTGTGGGCTGCACCCATTGTCCAACCAGTTCCAATGAGATGAACTAGGTGCCTCATTTAAAAATGCAGAAATTACCTGCCTTCTGTGTCAATCTCACTGGGAGCTGCAGACCGGAGCCGTTCCTATTTGGCCATCTTGCCAGCAGCTCAATTACATTATTTTTATATAACATATATTTAGGATTAAAAATAACAAAGCTTCAACATTCCTACAAATGTGTTTATCAATCAGTAAGAAAAGATATATAAGCCACAATAGATAGTTGAAAAATAATTTGAATGAATCAACAAGTCACAAAAGGAGCTGATTGAAAAAATATGCAACCTCGCCAGAATTCAAATATACAAAATAAAATAAAAAATATTTTAGCATGTTATAAACATCCTAAATAAAAATATACTTTTAGATTATAAAATTTATAACAAATGATAAAATGAATATGATATATTTTAAAGATTAGGTAACTTTGAGCAAAGCTTAAAAGACTACAAATATTTGAGTAAAATACAAGAGCGTCTTCATCAACCTGTAACAATTATGGATCTTAATTCAATTCTTCTTTTCCTTTCAGATATAAACAGAGTGTTTTTTCTCAAGTTTTTTTGAGATTCCTCAACTGTTAGAGTTAAAATGTTACTACACTCTTTGTCATGTTAATAGTTATGTATCATCTCAGCTTACCTTTAACTTAGCTAGTAAATAAAATTCCCAGAGAGTTAACTCTTTTCTTCAGAGTTCTAACGTTTTCTTTTTTATGAGATTTGACAGAAAGAGATCATGGTTATATAGGTCCTGCATTTCCCAGTATAACTTCCATCTGACAGAATTTTACAAATCAGCAGAAAAACTTCCTCTTCTGACCATATTTCTTTTTCAATTTATTCTTCTTCCTTTTTGTAACCATGGCTTATTTAAATCCATATTCCCATAGCGCACTTGGGCTCACATTGCATTTTCCCTTTAAAGCCATTGCAGGCTTTAGCTCACTTATAAATCTACTTCTTGTTATTATTTAAGAAGATATGTCCTTTCATTTTAAAACAGATTATAAAATACATTTAAACAAATAAGTAAAATTGTTTCTTTCCCTATACCAACCAATTTGTCCTCATAGTTGCACAAAAGCACAAATTTAATCTATTACAGCCTTCTTCTAATTCAGTGCTCCCAGATAATAAATTATGATATTCAGAAATGTCATATTTCTTAGTGATATCACTAATTTACACTTTTAATAAAAGTATGTCATATTTGAAAACAGATAAATATTTGTAATCTCACATTACTGACAAGACATTTTCAGTGATTGCAAATAAACTCTATATTTTTAGTAGCTCAGTTATTTTTTTAAATTCCTATTATTTTAGAAACCACTTAATAGTAAAACTTAAGGTTCTAAAAATAGTAAATAATGAAGTATACTTCTATATTTTTCATCAAAATATATTTCCATAATTTCTTTTAAAATTCTAATTTTGTTAAAATAGAAAATATTACCACTCCAATCTCATTTTCTGTTAACCCTTCCCTGCCCATTATGGAATCTAGCTGCCTGAAATGCCTCTGGATTTTCCCTCTCATTTTACCGATTCTTAATCATTTTTCAAGACCAACTCAAAGCCCTATATGAAGCCATCATTAACAACCAGACTTGAATTGTTCATTGCACTGTCTGTGGTCCTCTAGGTCATTATTCACACCTCTTTCTACACACTGAATATCTTTTCTTGTAGTTTATCTCACATACATTTATATCTCCTTTTAGACTGTCGGATCCTTAAGGGCAAGTACAATGTCATCTTTTACCTTTATATTTTCAAAATCTGGCAAAGTAGCTGGTACAAAATAGATGACACATAAACATTTAATTAAAAGGTACATGAGTGCTAAGATTAGAAACACAGACAGAGCGGTAAGACCTAGACAGGTAGCAAAATACTTCATCTGAGAGTAGAGGAAAGGTTGCAAATATACAGTATTGCTCCTTCATAAAGAAGCTTTCACCATTTCAAGAATGAGGTGAGAAAAGTCTTGGGAAGAAAATTCATCCATATAATTATGGATTTGTTTTCAAGGCATTCATACTTTTGGTTTGGCCAAACTACAAATAGTTATGAATTGATTTCACAACATATCCTCTAAGGAATGAGGAAGAAACCAAGAAAAGCACATAGCAAGTGTTCAATAAATATTTATGGAATGAAAGGATGAATGAAAATATTCCTGTTATCAGCTGAACCAGATAGGAATTTAGAGTTCATCTGCATGTAACAAAAACATGATTGTTATAGTTTATATAGGAGTCACTTTTTCTCATGTAGACAGTCCCAGTTTTAGTACCAGATTTCTTATGCTTAGACCCCATCACCCTTATCATGGGGTTCCTTCCTCAGGTCCTTATGAGGGCTGCTGTACTTGCAGAGACTGTCCACTAGCTGAGTCTGTGCCTTTTCTGGATTCTTTGTCTAATGACTTATGATTACATCTCATTGGCCAGGATAGGAACAATGGCATTCATAGCTGCAAGGAAAATTGTGGAGTTTCTATATCTTTTTAATGAACATGTTGCATCTCATAACAGATTAGAGTTAACACATGCAAATGCTTAGAACAATGCACAACATAGAGTAAATGGGGCATGTATCTGTTAGTCACGACCATCATGTTTGTCTCTTATTTTTTAAATTCTGAAAGTATTCTGTGAATATTTAGCCAATGAGAAAATTATAATAATGACTATATTGAATTAATACAATTCATATATTAAAGCTTTTAATTTATAATTAAAAGAATAATTAAAGTAGTTAAAATTCATTTGCTGTAAAGAACAAAATAGACAATAAGATCTTAGAGTTTAATTATATGTGAAATCTACATATTGTTCCTTTGCTTTGAATCAGGTTAAGTTCACACAGATAAAGTCATACTTAGCCGGGCGCGGTGGCTCAAGCCTGTAATCCCAGCACTTTGGGAGGCCGAGGCGGGTGGATCATGAGGTCAAGAGATCGAGACCATCCTGGTCAACATGGTGAAACCCCGTCTCTACTAAAAATACAAAAATTAGCTGGGCGTGGTGGCGCGTGCCTGTAATCCCAGCTACTTAGGAAGCTGAGGCAGGAGAATTGCCTGAGCCCAGGAGGCGGAGGTTGCGGTGAGCCGAGATCGCGCCATTGCACTCCAGCCTGGGTAACAAGAGCGAAACTCCGTCTCAAAAAAAAAAAAAAAAAAAAAAAAGTCATACTTATGTATGTTTTCTCAAATATTAGTGATTTTTTAATATGTAAATGCTTATTATATATCAAGAATTGTTCTAGGAACTACTCTATATTCTGCAGCCAAAGCAGTAAAACCAAAAATGTCTTTCCAGCATGTACATTCTAATCAGGATGATGATATGCAATTTATAGTTTAAAAAACTATCTATAATCCCAACTCTCCAAATAACTTTTTTTTTGAAACGGAGTCTCACTCTGTCACCCAGGCTGGAGCGCAGTGGTGCAATCTCGGCTCACTACAACTTCCCCACTGGGTTTAAGAGATTCTTCTGCCTCAGCGCCCCCACGTAGCTGGGACTACAGGTGTGTGCCAACACGCCCGGCTAATTTTTTGTATTTTTAATAGAGACAGGGTTTCACCATGTTACCGAGGATGGTCTCAATCTCCTGACCTTGTGATCTGCCCGCCTTGGCCTCCCAATGCTGGAATTACAGCTATGAGCCACTGCCCCTGGCCTCTCCAATTTAACTTTCTAAATGAATTTACCTAATTCCTGAATATTAGAAAACTTCTAAAATAAACAACTTATTTAAAAATATGTTCCCCTGAGTTTGAGGCTGCAGTGACCCATGATCATGCCACTGTACTCCAGCCAAGACAACAGAGCAAGGCCCTGTGAATAAATAAATAAACAAATAAATAAATCCTCTGTATCATAAGTCTTAGAAAAGAATATCATGCAAAGTGTATTTTCTTCTCCACATTACAGTATAAACAGTCTATTTCTTCCAAATTTTATAAATAACTAGAGTTTATTATTTTGTGTATGCATACTACATTTGCACATGCATACTACTATTTAATTCATTTTGTTTTATTTTTAGCCTTGGTGTGCTATTCTTAACATTTTATTTAATTCGTGTCTGTAAATATTTTATGTGTAAAGAAATCAATGGATCTAGAGCTAGAGAAATAATTTATTTGTAAAATTATTTTGCAGAGTCACAAATATTAAGTAACATTCCTTTAAGTTACTCACAAATGTATAGGATGATTTTAGCAAGTGGGAAGAAAATGGAAAAAGGTAGTTACATTTAAAAACCCATCATTTGGAATGAGCTGTTAGCTGCAACTGATCTGAAACTATTTCAAATCTTATGTTAGGTCAAGTCTAAAATAGGAAGCAATCACTTGGGAAGCAAATAAGCAACACAACTCAGAAATTCTATGAGAGAATTTTCAAGAAAATGTTTATTTCAACATACAGTATTTCTGTATGCTGGTGGGGAATCATCCTTACCAAGGTTATTCCTGGCTGTCAGGGACTTGGGCTCATTTCCTGGACCCCATTTGTACCCCAGATTCCCTTTACACTACTCCTAACACGACAACCTTGGGCTCAGTCCCTTCAGGTCTGAAAATTACTGTTTCCATTATAGCACTATTTGGTGGAGATTGAAGGAGCTATCTCAGCCATCTTTTCAGCTATCAACTAGTGCTTGCAATTTCTGCTCACTTTTTGTTTCCTCCCCCAGTCTTTGCTCATGATAGCAAAGAGGTCAAAAGATGGCTCAATTGAAAACCTAGAATAAGCCTAATAGCCCAATTAGGTTACGCCGTCAGACTTATAGCTTGAAATCCTATGTCAGAAAGTCTGAAGAATTGGTTAACCTATTACCCTTTCCCCAAACTGTTCATAAAATTGCAGTGTTTCAATCACAGCCATAATTCCTAGATATTTCAAAGAGTTCAACCACAGTAACAATGCTTTAAATAAACCATTTTTTTTTCTGTTTTATTCAGTAGAGTCATTGACTACATAACATATACATATTTAGTATGGATGTCCAGTCTGCTTGAGATGAAAATAAATTTTTACAAAATACTTTACCCTTTTGGCACTGAATTTTGTGGGGATTCAGTACATAACACACATGTTCATATCTCTACCGACCATTTTCGATTAGGACAATTCAGAATACCTCTTTTAGTCAAATGCTTTAAATAACCTTTCCTGTTCTTTATTTCTGCTCAAAATACTATGTGTGTGTGTGTGTGTGTGTGTGTGTGTGTGTGTGTGTGCATTTAAGGTTAACTGAAAACTATTAGAAATAATATTTAAAAATTCATAGATTATATAATTAATATCAAATATCAATAGTTTTCCAATATTTAATCAATAACCATATAGAAAATCTAATGGGAGAAATCATCCCATTCATAAGAAAAATTAAAATTAAAATACCTACAAACTACAAACTTATAGAAATATACAGAAACCATATATCTAAAACTCGTAAACTATGCTAAGGAATGTTTTTAAAAAGATTTAAAGAAATCATAATACACACTATGTACTTGTAAATTATGGAGGTAACAGTGTAAATATGTCATTTCTCCCCTAAATTATTCAATAAGTTAAATGCAATCTCAATTAAAATACCAAAAGGATTTCTTTTTCTACTAGAAAAAATTGTACTAAGAATAATCTAGAAAAATAAACATGAAAGTATATTAAGAAAATTCTAAAAGTAAAGAGTAAAAGGGACTAGCCCTACCAGCTCTTAAGATGCCATTTAGCTTCAGTAATTAAACAGTTTGGTACTTGAGAAGAAACAGATGATTAAGGAACAGAATAAAGTCAAGAAATAGACCAAAATACATATAGATATTACCTTTATGTTAAAGTTGTGTTTCAAATTGATGTGGAAAAACTTCTGTTTAATGTAAACTAAAATTATAACCATAAACAGAGTCGAACAATACACAAAAAAGAGATATTTTTACTGTGTAAAAAATGATTAATTTCATTAATTTACAAAGAACTCATACATAGGAATCAGTAAGGAGAAGATGAAAAAAAATCAAAGGGACAATGGTAAAGATATTTGAGTATTCTAATAGATAAGAAATACAAATTGTCAATCACCAAGTAAAATTTTCAATCTCAATAATTTAAGAAATGCAAATCAAAAAAATTTTATAAATAAGATTGATAAAAGTGTTGAAGTCTAATGATACCCAATACTGGTAAAGATTTGAGAGGGGGTCAGTCTTAAATACTGCTTGTAGAGGTACAAATTGATTTAAGCTTTCAGAAAGGTATTTGGCAATATTGATCCAAATTCTAAAACCACATACTTTTTGACCCAGAAAATTCTCTGCTAGGAATTTACCCAATGGAATGTTTGCAAAAGTGCAACAAGATATATGTGCTAGAATCTCTGCAGGAGATTGGTTTAAAATATTAAGCAACAATCATATAATGGAATATGCAGCTATTTACAAAAAATGAGGGGGATTTATGTATGCTAATAAGGATATAATTCTAAAATATAAAATTCTTAAATACGAAGAACTATATATATATGTGTGTGTGTATATACATATTATATATAATATTTTGTGAGAGATAAAGAGTGAGAAATCTTTTTTTTTTTCTTTCCTGGAAGAAAGAAAGAAAAAAGTGCCTATGATTACTTAGACAAAAAGTCCTGGGTTCTAAGTGAAGTTATTTGGAAGGAGATAGAAAAGGGAAGCTTTCCCCTTTCAGTTTTTATCTTTCTATACTGCATAGATTTTCCTTATCACATCCAAGTATTTATTTAACAAATCAACGAATTACCTAGGTGACAACATTTTGGGCCAGTATTTACTTTCATTATTTTATTCATCTAAATTAAAAATAAAACAAAAATTCTTGCTATTTTAACATTTTGAATAAATTGCTTTACATTGTCTATAATTTAAAATACTTCAGTGAAGACAATATGACAGATTAATTTCAGTTTAATCTTGCCCTAGATAATTATCATTTGAAGTATACTAATCAGGAAGATCTACTTCAGGGGTCGTGTTAGTGTTGACCCAAACCTGCAACCCAAAGGCTGCTACACCAGCCTTTCAAGTCAGTATATTTATCTCCAGTCAATACCAAAAGCTTCGTTAGACGTTATAAGTGATTTTCACTGATTAAACAAATGATGTTCAGAAACATGCATTTGGTTCGAAATAAGGTATAGGTTTTTCCACCTTTGAATGAGTAGCTTAGTATCTAGGCAACTAATGTCTTAACACTTCTTGAATAAAGCCCTAGTTTATGATTATAAATAAATTATTTTGCTGCCTGATGGAGGATTTTTGTGACCTGACTCTGCTGAAAAGTTAGTTGTATTTGATACTGAAATATACATTTATCTCTATTGATGTATGCAAGTTTCTGTTAGAGTGACTGAAATGATGCAGTTTGCAGAGCAGATTTTGTGACTGTTTTTTCCAATAAACATGGTTATCAAATCTTTGTATGTGCAGCAAATTTGGCCTGAGACTTGCTTTCATTGTAACATATCATCTCATAGTGAATTTATAAAGGAGGAAACCTAGAGCCCTCACCTATATTAAAATTTTTGGAATTCACTTCACATATTTACCCCAAAAAGATAAATTATCGTGAATGACCAAATTATTTTAGATCAAGGTGCAATAAATGTATAACAGAAGTCTTAAGGGTAGGAGCTACAAGAAGAGAGCTTAGAAACAATTTCAGCATGGTATACTCCCTTCAGTTATCATACTCTCTCTCTAGAAATACAGACATAGAATTAGAAATTTAAGATTTAATTATGGTACCTTTATATTTCTTTATTAAACTTACACAATTGTCTATTCCACACAACTTTACTGTGTCATTTGAGATCACTATCAAGTTTCCGATTCTCCACCTCAATGAGCATCTTTGTCTGGCATGTTGGCAACTTTTCTCTGCAAATATGAAAGTATTCTGGTTTCTCAATAAGCAATGCTCAAGGACTTGTTTAGGGTCTTTCATCATTCTGCCAAAAGCCATGATAAAATCTGCTGACTGCAAAAAAATCCTGAATTAGCAGTCAAAACGTAGTCCTTTATAACATAAATTTCTCTGTTTTTATTCTAATTATCTTCATTTAGGGTACCCACATTACCTAAAATAACAGTTGCATTTTTTGGACAGTTTATTTTCTCACTAGTTTTTCTCTTTGGGCATGTGTCACTTTTTAATTCCTATACAAAAACTTTAATTCCTATACAAAATTTAAATCATCTAATCATTTATTAATTAACTTTTGGAATTTAATCCTGTTTAGGTCTGTTTTAAAAGATGTTCATTCTTTAAATCTAATATACTTTCAAGAGTAGTTAAAATAAATTTGAATATCTTGCCTTTGCAAATCTAAATCTCCTGTGTGCTTCATGGGTGGTTTATGTTGGTATACCACTTTGGCATTATACATTTAAGTTATATTTAGAGCTCCTCAGTCTCATACAATCCTTCCCTATATCCCGCAATCAAATTCTGACTTAGAATATTAATTACACATTCTTTAATCCTCAAACAAGACACCATCATCTATATTACAAATTAACTCCTTAGTTGGGAAAAATTACGTGAGACTATTTTATTATTATCATGTGGAAATGAAACTACATAACTTGCCATGAATTTTACACTATGCTCTCAGTTCACCTGATATGTGTGAAAACAGTTCTAACTATTCAGAACACAAAATCTGCTAAAGATCTCAGACACAATCTGGTTCAGTATAGTTATTTTAAAGGAAAATTGTGTTTTTCAGACAGGTTTAACAGGTTGCTCAGGGTTATTTAGCATGTCAGTGATAAAGGGAAACCAGAACCCAAATTTCCTGACTCTAGGCCATCTCCCCCAAGGATATCACACCACTTTCTTCTTCAGTTAACTGATTGACTAAGGTTCCCCTCCCCCACAACTCCACCCCCTCCCACTCCTGCCCCCAACAGTCTGGAAAAGCCAACATGTCAGCAGTGAAGAGCATGGTGAAATTGAAATAAAATCCATATGGAAATTTCAAACTCCCTTATTTAGATCTAGATAGATACCCTAAAGAACAGCAACATTAATTCCTTGTCACCTTTAACAACAACCAAAATAATATCTCTTTTATGCTTTTTCTTTCACATTCCCAGATTAATGGAGTTGGGAAATTGGTGATGTTATTCCTTCTTTATTTCTTTATAGTCATCACATAAAATTAGAAACCCTTAAAATCTTTCTCTGATTGAGGTTCCCTGAAGCATCCTTTTCAAGTTTCATTCTTTGTGTTGCACATTTCATTCTTTATTTTGCTTCTAACCCTAAAACTGACAACTTCTTTCCCAGTCCTTTTCTCAATGCTAAATTAACAAATGATGGGCAATTAGGCTCATAAATAGGTATAATTATAAAGTAGGTCCTTTCATTCTGAAGCCAAGATAATTTTTCAGCTATATACACTTAACGCTTTCTAGTAACTGGCAAATAATCTGAATGGTGCTGCATCAAATGAATAAATGACTCCACAACATGAGACAGCATGGTAATAATATGGGATATACTATGCAGAAAAAGTAAGGATTTTATATCTACCAAATTATGGACAAAATCTAACATCTGTTACAATCATGCAAGGTGTGAGTTAAAAGTTGGTTTTTTTTTTTAATTAACTTAGCTAAGATACACAATGTCAGAAATGCCTAAATATTGCTGAATATTGCCAATTGATTTTTTTAAATTTAGCTTGGCATTTTCTTGTTTCCTTTGAAAATATGTTTGTATTGAGCTTTTTAGTACCCTTCTTTTAAAAACTCAAAGTACTTTTACCAGCTACTCTGCACTGTCGTTGCACTCTCATTTCTCATTCTGTAGTTTTCATTTCTCATTCTAGTGGTGTGGTTCTCTTTTTTTTTTTTTTTTTTCCACAAGTACCAGATTTGCAAGTAGAAAGATCTACCTGTGTTAATAAATGCATGGGACATGATACACTTAGAGACGTGACTACCAAAGAGGCATGTTTAGAACTAAATTCAGACATAGGGGAATGAAAGACATTGTCGGTTATTATTTATTTGAGGAATTATCTCTGTGGTCACCTTCTATGAACCATAATTTCCTTATCTATAAAACAAAGATCCAAAATAGATCACCTAAGTTCTTATAAAAAAATTAAGCAGCTATTTCAATGTCTATCCTATAACATAGCATAGTAATAGAATCAGGTAATGTTATCCAGCAATTTGTTAGACCACAAATGCATCTCCCCTTTCCTGTTGCCTGCCTGAACTCAGGTTTGTAATGAACATATATTTCTGAAAAGCCCATAAAGACGTAATTATGACATATTTTAACTCTGGTAGGAGGTCTACAGATAATGAGGTCATAGTCTTCTTAATTGTAAAATCACAACATGTGATACGATTGGCATTGTGATAAGCCTCACACCTCACTACATTCAGGATTTGGAAGATGAAATTAGGTAGCTATTCTTTGAAATTGTTGTTGTCTAATATATTTAAGTGCCCCTTCTCCCCATTCGATTTTTAACTATTCCCTTTGTATTGCTAAACTAGAATAAAAACTGACAAATTTATATTATGCTACAACATATAGTAGAACTCTGAGTAAGACATCATACCTTTCTATTATACAATTATATAATTATAAAATTGGGTTATAGATTCTTGTGATGAGGTATTTATTTTACTTACCAACACTGGCATCCAGTCATAGGAACTGAACTATAAAGTAACAGTGACCCTCCTTAACAAGAGTAAACACAAGGAATTCAGATGAAAGATGCCTTAGTTTATGTAATGTTTGGATTTCAGTGATGTCTATCTCTGAAAATAATCTTAAGTGGCACATTTGACATTTTCTGAAGCCAAAGTAAGTTTGGTGTTAGATTTTGAAATACTATGATGGAGATAGTCCACTGTCAGGTTTTTTATTTTTTCTAGAAAATTTTAGAATTCTTAAGAAATCTTAAGAATCAGGTCCCTTATACGTGATTCTAAAGTTGCCTGTCTTCTTATTTGTGAATACAAATGATTTTAAAATAAAAAGGAAAAGGGAGAAGATGGAAAAATTTAAGGAAAAAGTAGTATTATCTGGTTAAAAAGAATCTTAAATAGCCATTAGTTATAAATCCTAATCATTAACATAATGAGTTTAATAATGAATAATCAGGAAGATTTAAAACTTGGTATATTAGTCTCCTCAGGCTGCCATAAGAAAGTACCACAAACCGGTGGCTTAAACAATAAAATTTATTTTCTCTCAGAAGTCTGTGATCAAGATGCCAGTAAATTCAGTTTCTGATGAGGGCTCTCTCCTCAACATGGTCTTTCCACAGTGCACATATACATACAGAGAAAAAGCTCTTGTATTTCTTTGTCTTCTTATAAAGGCATCAGTCCTATGAGATTAGGGTTCTCCCTTGCGACCTAATTTAAAGACGTTTTTAAAGGTTCTTCTCCAAATACATTGGGCATTAGGACAACACAAAATGAATTTGGGGGAGGGGAGAACACAATTCCATTTGTAACATGTGTCTTTTGGAATACCCAAAAATATTGGCTTTTCTACTTTAGGTCAAGTATTTCATGATAATCGTCATAAAATGTTTACTAATGGTGATAATCACAGGAAGTTAATTTTGAATTTGCAAGACCATCTCAATATTATCATATTATAAGAATTTTATGATTTGCCCCCAAGAAAAACAATGCAGAAAGATTGTAACACAATACAGTTAGCAAATTGAAATGAAAATGTGAATGTATCTGCTTCCTTCTTTAAATAAGCTCAGTTATTCCATTGGGACCATGCCTTTCATAATTCTTAATATGTTATAAAGAAGGATTATAAGATAGACTCGCATATAGGGAAATTTCTCCTTATTATAATGGTAACAATACTGGAATAGCAGAGTAGCTAGTATCAGACTAAACCTCATTAATTACAAATTCTCACAGACAATAATAACAAATTGCAAGAAAAAAATACAAACACATATACAACTATTTTAAAGCATTACAGCGTGATCAGAAGCAGGTAGGAATTGAAAAGGAATTCGATTCTTGAAAGAAGAAAACTGCACTCAATAAGATTCATATTTTTACATATATTCCCCTAAGGCCATAGAGCAATTAGAACACAAACAGAAAGCCACATTGTTATTTGCTTAAGTATCAGAGGACAGAATCTGAGGATGCCATTATTTGGAAACTTTGTAAGTAAATCCACAAGGGAGAGTGCCGTAGAATGGCAAACCCTAAAATCTTGATACTACAGACATGTCTAGGGCAGAGTCCAAGGAAGACAGGGAAAGGCAACTGAATAAATGTTTAAAGAGCTGGGCAAGTAATCTAGCTGTTGACTACTCATAGGAAATGAAGTCTAAAGTTTGACTTTAGTCCACTTGAAGGAAATTGGTAAATGCCTCAAGCTTTCCATTAAAATACCAGAACAATCATATTTTTTTATTCTTAAAAAAAAGGCTACTTTCCAAGATTGAATTATATATCCAAAGACTAAGAGCAAATTTAAACACTAAGATTATGGGTAAAACCTTCCCCAACAAAGTATAAAATGCAAGCCTTGACAAATTCAAGATGATCAGTCAGTAACTTAACTGACTGGTCATATAAGAATTAACACTTCTCAGAGAGATGTTTAAAAATCCTGAGTCTCTATAATGCATCATTCCCAATGAGCAATCAAAAAGCACTAGACATGCCAAGAAATAAAAGAGTAGAATCTCTAGTCAAAAGAAAAAAGAATCAATAGAAAAAGATCTTCAATTGGCCTGGATATTAAAATTAGCAAGCAGGGACTTTAAAAGAAATAATAATAAAGATGTTCATGACTTAAAGAAAAAGATTATCAAAATGAGTGAACAGATGTGCAAATCTCAGAAGAGAAACAAAATTATGTAAAAGAACCAAACAGAAATTCTATGACTTTATTAGTCATCAGGGAAATGCAAATTACAAACACCACAAAATATCATTTCACACCCTTAGAATAGCTACAATTTAAAAGGTAACAACACCAAGTGCTGGCAAGGATGTAAAGCAACCAGAACTTTCATACATAGCTAGGAAGAGTAAAAAAGATAAAGCCACTTTGGAAAAAAAGTTTTGCCACTTTTTTAAAATTTATTATAAAGTAAAATATACACCTATCCTAAAAAATTCAAACATTTTCATATTTAGGTATTTATTAAAAAGAAATAAAAATATATGTCTACATATATATTGCAAACAAATGTTAACAGAAACAACTCAAATGTTCAACATCAGGCTACTAGATAACTAATTATGATCTGTTTATATAGTGGAATACTACTCAGCATTAGAAAAAGAATGTACTACTGTGCAACAACATGAATAAATATGAAACACATCATGTTGTTTGAAAGAAGCCAGACGCAAAGGAGCACAAACCGTATCCTTCCTATTAAAAGAAGTTCAACAATAGACAAAATATCCATATGCTAATACAATCAGAATATTGATTGTATATGGGGAGCAGAGATTGATTTGAGAGTAATATAGTGTACCTTCTTGGAATGATAAAAAATGTTCCATATCTTATTTAAATTGATGCTTATGTGGCTGTATTCATCTATTGAAACTCACTACCTTGCATGTATATTTTATTTGAATTTTAAAAATGGTATCAGAAAGCATCAGTAGGCCATATATTCACTTACAAAATTTAAAATCTTCAAGACCATTAGAGAGTATGAACCCACTGCATGTAATTATTCTCCATGAAAAATCCTTGCTGTATATAGTTTCCCATGTTATCAAACATAAATACTAAATATAAAAAGCAATGTGAATACAAAAAAAGAAAAAGGAAGAAGAAATTTTCCAGTCTTACAAAATAGTGCTTACTTGGGAAAGGGAAACTACAGATATTTTCTGTTCCTTGTTAAATTTTTTTTTGTCTTCAGAAATTTACATTCTAAATGGGAGAGAATTCAAATTGCTTCACTCCTTTGGAATGGATTCTGGGGCCAGCTAAGCAGAGTAAATTATTATAACATAGCATTTAAAATTGCATATTCATTGTATCCTAAAATCTTGTAAGTTAAAAAAAGTGAAATATTGAAAGTTAACTCATACATATTCTTATTTTTAAAAATTTATCACTAGAGGTACATAGTTTTTTTGTTTTTTTTTTTTTAAAGGCAATAAGAAGTGTGCTATTCTAAAGCAACTGTTCTCAATACTAACTGTACAATAGAATCACCTGGCCAGATTGTAAAATACTATATACCACGGCTTGAGCCTTATTAATTAAAGCAGAATCTTTATGAGGAAACACCTTTTTTTTTTTTTCTATTTTGTTCAGTTATGTCCCCAGAGCTTAGAACAGTGCCTGGCACATAGTAGGCTCAAAGAATATTTGATGAATGAATGAATAAATAAAGGATAACAAGTTTTTGAAAACCAAGGAGTCATTTTGGTCTATACATAATGACAGAATTCCTTTAGATGATATAGAAAGTTGCAATACCAAGCAGCTATTTTATTAAAACATTTGATAATTTGTATTAACGTTAGCTGAAAATTACTAAGTTTTATTGAAATTTCCTGGATCAGGTATTGTGCTCAGAGTAAAGTTTATAAATGTGAAAAGACACGGTCCTGCATTTGGGAAATTCCCAGTCTATTATGGATTAGTTGTAAAGAGAAAGTCTAGCATATAAACCTTCACCCATTAATCCATGAATTTAGTACTTATTTATTAAGTGCTTATTATGTGCCATACACATATGTGCCAGGATACAGTGTGACAAACAAGATAAATACAATGCCTGTCCTCAAGGAGCTTACTGTTTAGTAAAGGAGAAAGATAATAAATAAGGGAACAAATAATAATAATCCAATTGCAGGAGCATAAATGGAAAGTAGAACACTTTGAAAGTGGAATAAGAGGTGGAGTTATAAAATTTACAGCCTGGTAGGCCATAGCAGACAGTTTGAATTTTATTAAGCACAACGTGAATCTATTAAATAATTTCAGGCAAAGAAATGGCATGATGCAATTTGATTATTTAAAAGATTATTTCTTTTTCCAAATGTAGAACAGGCTCAAGTGTGGACAAAAGTGGAGGCTTACAAACTAGTTAGAAAGCCTTTGCAGAAGTCCAGGTGAGAGACGATAAAAGCAATACATTGGTGCAATTACAGAGGCAAAGGAGAAAAGTGGGCAGCTCTAAATATATTTGGAAGGAATTGTCAGGACTTGGTGAGGGATTGAGTGGATGAAAGAGAAGGAAGAATCAACAATAAACCCCAGAGCTCTGGCTTATACAAATGGAAGGATTGAGGAAATACCTGCATAGATGAGGGAAAAAAAAGGTCAACCCCAACATTTAAAATTTGGATAGAAAAGGAACCAAATTTTGGATAGAAAAGTAACCAGGGAGAGAATAAGAGGAAGAGCATGAGGAATCTCAGAATCTAAAAATCTCCCTTAAAAAGGAGAGTATTTCAAGAAGGAAGAAGTGATCAAATACGTTCAATGGTGCTAAGTAGCTAAGATAAGGGCGGAAAAATATCCACTGAATACGGCAAAATGAAGACTGCTGGTAATCCTAAGTGCAGCAATTTCAGTAGAGTGAGTGAAATAAAATTCAGATAGGAGTAGGCTCTTTAAAAGTTAATGGGAAGCAAAGCAGTTGAAGAAGCTGAAGTAGATAAGTCTTTCAAGTTTAGTTTTGAAGGGAAGCAGAAAAATTAGGGTGTTCTCAAAAGAATGTGACACCATCTCACACCAGTCACTATGGCTACGATTTTTCCCCACCCCCGAGACAGAGTTTTGCTCTGTTGCCCAGGCTGGAGTGCAGTGGCGCCATCTCAGCTCACTAAACCTCCTCCTCCCAGGTTCAAGCGATTCTCCTGTCTCAGCCTCCTGAGTAGCTAGGATTACAGGCGTACGCCACCTTGCCCAGCTAATTTTTGTATTTTCAGCAGAGACAAGGTTTCACTATGTTGGCCAGGCTGGTCTCGAAGTCCTATTAAAAAGTCAAAAACAACAGATTCTGATGAGACTGTGGAGAAACAGGAACACTTACACACTGTTGGTGGGAATGTAACTTAGTCCAGCACTGTGGAAAGCAGCCTGAAGATTTCTCAGAGAATTTAAAACAGAGCTACCATTTGACCCAGCAACCCCATTAGTGGGCATATTCCCAAAAGAAAAGAAATCATTCTACCAAAAAGAAATAGGCACTTGAATGTCAATTGCTGCACTATTCATGATAACAAAGACATGAAATCAATGGAGACATCCACTAATAGTAGATTGGATAAAGAAAATATGATACATATACACCATTGTATACTACACAGCCCATAAAAAAGAATGTAACCATGTCCTTTGCAGGAACATGGATGCAGTTGGAGGCCAGAGTCCTAAGCAAATTAATGCAGAAACAGAAAACCAAATACCACGTGTTCTCACTCATAATTAGAAGCTAAACACTGAGCACACATGGATGTAAATACGGAAACAATAGACACTGCAGATTACCAGAAAGGGAAAGGAAGGGAGGGGGACATGTGTTGAAAAACCACCTAATGGGCACTATGCTCACTACTTGGGTGATGGGATACATACTCCAAGCCTCAGAATCATGCAATATCCCTCATATTACAAACCTGCACATGTACTCTCTGTGTCTGAAATAAAAGTTGAAATTTTTGAAAAGAGAGAGAATGATGGCCAATGAAATCTAAGCCAGAGAAGGAGGGGAGATATAATTGGGAATTATAGTTTAATGAAAGCTAAACAAATCAATAATTGAAGAAAGCTAGAAAGAGCAATGAATACATGAGCTTCTGAGAAAGAAGCATACTTGAGAAAGGAAGTGTATTATCCCAAGGAGACAAAATGTTGAAAGAACATTGTGTTGTCTTTTGAGGCTATAACAGACAGTGGAGGCAATGAAAAGAAATGAAACTTTAAGCCTGAAAGTTTGTTTTTGAAGGGTATCACATGCCCTGCCAACATGTTTAAACTTAACTTGTTGACAATCAAAATTATTAAGACTCTTTGAGTTGCAAATAACAGAGGTCTACTTGAGTGAACTTAATAAAAAATAAATAAATAATAAAATCAAGGGAGTTGTTCAGATATCCTATAGAATCCAAGAGTGGGAATAAAATGAAAGCCTTGGAAGAGGGTAGAATATGGCCAGTACTTTGTCAATAATTTATTCTTTTCTTTCCCAGTCTGTTTCCTTCTTCTCCATTCCACGTATTATAATGTGGTAACTGCATAACTCACATTTATATTCTTTATAGGGGGAGAATGATTGACTCCATTCACATGCTCATTCCTGTTTCAGTCAACTATGGCAGAAAAAGAGAAGACATTTGAAATATGGCTTCTGGAGGCCCATTCTTATGGATGAGCAGTGGACCATCTGTCTCATAGAAAATAATATTGTTAGCAGCTAGGCAGGCAGTTCTCAAACCGTGAAGCTATTGGAAAGTGTTTTTGTTTTGTTTTAAGCATGGCATGGAAGAAACATGCTCAAATCCATCATTTAAAAAAGAGGATTCCAGCAGCAGTATGAATAATAGATTGGAAGGGAGATAAACCAGATTCAAAGAGGTAACCCCAATGAGAAAACTACTAAGAAAAGTTACAAGCAAAAAATAAGAACCCAGATTGGAAGAGTAATAGTAGCAATGGAAAGCCATGGACAGAGACTGGGCACATTTCAGAGGTTGAATGGACCATATTTGAATATAAGTACTAAGGAAAGACATAAAGGAAATGAATACTTCAAGATTCCTACCTTGTGCAATAGAATAGATAGTATTGCTGACAATTGAGACAAGGAAAACCAGAAAAGAAAACACAAGGTTGGAAAGAGCAATCTTGAGCCTGACAGTACATTCAATGTCAGATCCAAAGCTTATGAATGTGAGTAATCAGTATTTGAGAGATACATAGGTAACAGTTTGAGCTTCGGGATCACACAAGATCATTCAGAAAGCTCATGTAGAGTGAGAAAAGAGAGTAGTTTGCTCAGAAAATTCCAGCAGAAGAGATGGCACTAAAAGAAAGATAAAGAGCAGACAGAGATACACGGGAAGAGTAAGAGCCGCATCTTAGAAGCCAAGACAGAGTTTCCAGAGAAAGCAAATGATAATTAAATTCTGCAGAAAAGTAAAGTAAGATAAGAGCTGAAAGACGTTAACATATTTGACAATCACATCATTGCTGACCTTTCTGAAAGCAATTTCTGTAGAGCTGTGGGGGTGGAAACCAGATTGTAGTGGGCTGAAATTAGACCGAGAGACAAGGAAGTGGAAGCAGTGCCTATGACCTGCTCTTTCCAAAATTGTGTGTAAACTAAAGTATATATTGCTATATAATGGTTTATTTTGTTAAAACTTATTTTATCATTGTATTGTTTGAACTAAAACTAGATCATTAACAAAGCTTGAATTGAATCGTGGACTCCTGACTTCTACCTTTCTAGAAGTCATCTTACTTCCAGGCAAATTAATTCTATAGCCTTTTGTAGATGTAGTTCCAATAACATATATATCACCTTTATTTTCAGGGTATTCATGATATTGTTTTTAATGATTTCTCCCACCATCTTTCCCTTTTACTCCATCTCAGCTCTCAGACTCATGATCTTTTTGCCAACCTCATTAAAGCTTGTGCTCATTTTCTCGAGTTTCCTATCAATCGGGGTAATTGCTTCCTACACAAAACCCAGTCTCCTATTAACTGGCTCATTACCTTGAATTAAAAGTTCAGAAACTTCTTCAAGTAAAATCACTGTAGAATCTTGAAAAGAAACTACTTTTGAAGATGCTGACACATGTGTACGCCAAGACAATTCTTGAGTTGTACTCATGATTTACAGACCCAGCCTATTCTTTGTTAAGTTTCTATCGGCATTAGTTTTCCACCTTTACCATAATGGTACATTTATTACTCTCTAAGTCATAATAGCAGACATATAGAGTAGTAGAAGACAAAATCAATTAATGTGTTGATCACAGTTCTATGTTGATAGAGCTAATGTGGTTCAGAAAATACTATTAAAGTGCCTCTAGTTCTCTCTCCAACTGAAGACAATTAGCTTAATAAACATTTCTACTCATTATTTCCATGCTAACTAGTTTTATCTTTGCATTTCTTAGGGTTACCTCATTGATGCTGAACATCATAAAAAGCTTTTGCTGCTTTGAGTCAGTGAAAAAGACCAAGAAACATAAAGGTTTCTAAAAAAACATTTTTTTCAAATGTTATAAAATAAATAATATGAACTCATTATACCTAACATGAGTGATTTAAATTCTCCTTTGGTAGTCCAGGTAAGTATCTTCTCAAACAGATTTTTTTCTGCATCTGCATAAGTTCAATACATACATCACTTCATATAAAATAATATCTCCAAAAAATAACTAAAATGCCTCAGTATACAAACAACTGACCTGGCAATCAAACACTATTTAGCATAATGTAGATAGGGACCTTGGGTTGTGTCCTAAAGGATCATAAGTGGGTTGAGGAGATAGGATATGCTATCCATAGGAAAGTAAATAATAATATGACAGCATATTTTCAATGAGAAGTATATAGTACCAAGAATAAGAGTTGTCATATTTCAAAAGAAAAAAGCTATCACATAGAGGCAGAATAATTAGAAATTTTTCATGAAGGAAGTGTTCTTTGTGCTGGATCATGGAGAAACTATATAAGGTAGATTAGCAAAAAGGCATGGAAAAGGCATTATATGTAGGAGAGACAATTTAGGCAAAGATTCAATTGAATTGCTCAAGATAGACCAACTTGGCCTGCAAAAGGCCTGCAAATGTCTTCTTTTGTGCTCTGTGAGAAGTTTACTACCATGTAAAAAGTCAAACTACACCGAGGCTACCACGTTCTGAGAAGCCTAACCTATCCAAATGGAGAGGTCAGGTAGAGTGAATTGAGGCCACTGGTCTTGAGCTCCCAGTTGTAAGAGACAATATTAACATGCCAGCAGGGTGAATCAGACCATCTTAGAAGTGGGTCCTCCAAGAGAAGTTGAACCATCCTGCCTAAATTTCAGCATTTTGAGCAAATAAATGATTTATACCATTTTAAATCACCATTGTTTTTAGTGAATCACTGTCTTTTTTCTTAATTAAGTATGGGTTTAAAAACTATGAAAACCCCAGAAGAAAATCTAGGCAGTATCATTTTAGGACACAGGCACGGGCAAAGATTTCATGACAAAGACTCCAAAAGCAACTGCAATAAAAGCAAAAATTGACAGATGGATCTAATTAAACTATAGAGCTTCCATACAGCAAAATAAACTATCATCAGAGTGAACAACCTACAAAATGGGGGAAAATTTTTGCAATATATTCATCTGACAAAGGTCTAATAGCCAATATCTATAAGGAACTTAAATTTACAAGAAAAAAACAACCTCATTAAAGTGGGCAAAGGACATGAACAGATACTCCTCAAAAGTCATATATATTGCCAACAATCATAAAAAAACCTCAACATCACTGATCATTAGAAAAATGCTAATCAAAACCACAATGAGATATCATCTCATACCTGTCAGAATAACTATTATTAAAAAGTTTAAAAAAAAAAAACAGATGCTGGTGAGGTTGTAGAGAAAAAGGAATACTTTTCCACTGTTGATGGGAGTGTAAATTAGTTCAACCATTGTGGGAGACAGCGTGGCATTTCCTCAAACACCTATAGGCAGAAATACCATTTGACTCAGCAATCACATTACTGGGTAATACCCAAAGGAATACAAATCATTCTATTATAAAGATACATGCATGTGGCCAGGCACAGTGGCTCGAGCCTGTAATCCCAGCACTTTGGGAAGCCAAGGTAGGCAGACCATGAGATCAGGAGTTCAATACCAGCCTGTCCAACATGGTGAAACCCCATCTCTACTAAAGATTAAAAAAAAAAAAAAAAAAAAAAAAAAATCAGCCAGGCACGGTGGCATGCACCTGTAATCCCAGCTACTCATGAGGCTGAGGCAGGAGAATTGCTTTAACCTGGGAGGCAGAGGTTGTAGTGAGCCAAGATTGCACCATTCCATTCCAGCCTGGGTGACAGGGTGAGACTTCATCTCAAAAAAATAAATAAATAAGAAACACATGCATGCATATGTTAACTGCAGCACTATTCACAATAGCAAAGACATGGAATCAACCCAAATGTCCATCAGTAATACAGTAGATAAAGAAAATGTGATATATATATATATGTATATATATATATATCATGGAATACTATTCAGCCATAAAAAGGAATGAGATCATGTCCTTTGCAGGGACATGAATGAAGCTGAAGGCCATTATCTTCAGCAAACCAACACAGGATCAGAAACTAAAATACCACATATTCTCACTTACAAGTGGGAGTTGAATGATGAGAACATATGGGGACATATAGGGGAACAACACATACTGGGGCCTATTGGAGGGTTCTGGGAGAAAGAGGGAGACCATCGGGAAGAACAGCTAATGGATTCTGGGCTTAATATCTAGGAGATAAGATTGTCTGTGCTGCAAACTATCATGGCACATGTTTACCTATGTAACAAACCTGTATATCCTGCACATGTACCCCTGAACTTCAAAAAGGTGAGTTTAAATTGTGAGATAAGGAATCAAGACGGCCTCTTGCCTCACTATTGTTCACTTTTCTAGCTTTAAGTTTTCTCTTCTGCTTATCATAAGTATTTATCCTTAAATGCCATGTCAAATGATGACTGGTTAATTAATTATGTTTTAGTTCAAAGGGTCCCTTCTAATGTTATTTATCTTTTAACAAGGGAAGACAGAAATATTTTCAAGATCCAAGTGTTTTAAAAAGTGGAAATGGGGTAGGTTGGGGGTATGCAATGAAGTAGAAAGAAAAGAAAACATGTAAAATCACCATGTAGGAGCCCAATGTATCCAATACAAGCTATATTGCTTTGGGTTATTTTCCTTTGCTTAATTTCTCTACTTATAAATATCATGTCATTTTTGGTTTTTTTTTTAATTGAGAAAAGTTAATTACTAGTATTTTGTAAAACTCATATGCCAATTTATTATACGCTAAAATCAACTTGGCAAATAATTATTTTTAAATAACAAATGAAAGCATTTTCCTATCTGATGCTTTTCCTAAAACATGCAATATGAACCAAAGAGTAAAACAAAATAATGTACTACACTTCTCTTCAACTAGTCTACCACTACTTCTGTCTAACTGGTTTGATACATTCATGAAAAATTTCCTTTAAAAGATATAGTCTTCTAAAACTAATTCAAAACAAAACCTTTACTAATATTTTCAGTTCCTACCATCATCAATTATTTGGAATTAGACCAGGTTAAGAATTTAAAATGTTGCCTATCATTTTCTATTTTAAAGTCATGGACATTGATAAGAGACTAATATTCAGGAATTATTTGATGTCTCTCATTTCTACTTATCTTCTCAGTTAACAGGTATGCTGAGCCTTTGCTATTTTCACACTAAACTGACTGATTACTTAGTTGATTTAGGTAGTAAAAAAGATAAAGAACCTGTATCAAATTTCTACTTACATTATTTTATACATAGTAAATAAAAATTTCATTGGTGTGCATCCGCTGACTAGTAAATACAAATTCTATAAAAATACAATATTTTGTTTTTTAATTTTTTCCCAATGAAGCTGCAGTGACTAGCAGAATGTCTTGCATACAAGTGCAGAATACATTACTTTTAATAGCTTTATTGGAGTATATTGATATGCAATAAAATGCACACATTTAAATTGATACATTTTTTACATATGTACAGACTCATAAAATCCTCACCAAAATCAAGGTAATCAACATATTCATTACTATCAAAAGTTTCCTCATGTTTTCTTTGTAATTTCTCCCAACAATCCCCCCCACCCCATCCCCATGCAACCAATGATCTCTTTTCTGTCACCATAGATTAGTTTGCATTTTCTAGAATTCATGTAAGTGAAATTGAACAGTATGTATTGTTTTCTGCCTGGCTTCTTTTACTCTGCCCAATTATTTTGAGATTAATTTGTCATGTGTGAAACAATAGCTTATTTCTTTTTATTCTTGTTGTTGACTAGTATTCTATTGCATGGCTATACTACAGTTTGTTTATCCATTCACCTGTTAGATTAACATTTGAGTTGTTCCCAGTTTGGGGCTTTTACAGATTAAGTTACTGTAAAGATGGGTATATAAGTGTTTATATAGACATACTTTCATTTTTCTTGGGTAATACATCACAGTAGGATGGCTGGATCATATGGCAGGTGTATGTTTAGCTTTTTAAGAGATTGCCGAACTGTTTTCCGAAGTGATTATATTATTTAACATTTTCACCTGCATTGTGTAGCATTCCCCCTTCCTCTCACTGTTGATATGGTCAGTCTTTTGAATTTTAGCCACTCTGAGAAGTATACAGTGGTATCCTATTGTGGTTTTGCTTTTCCCTAATGCTTAATGATGTTAAGCATTTACACATTTTTTGCCATCTGTTCCTCATCTTTAGTGAAGTGTCTTCATGTCTTTTTCCCATTTGGTATAGGAAGGGAGTTAGTTGTTTTCTTATTACTAAGTTTTAAGACCTCTTCGTATATTCTGGATACAAGTCCTTCATGAGACACATGATTTCAAATATTTTCTCCCATTAAGTGGCTTATCTTTTCAGTCCTTTAATGGTGTCTTTCAAAGAGCAGACATTTTTTTTTTGCTAAAGTCCAAGTTATCATTTTTTTATGGATTGTATTTTGTGTCAAATCTAAAAAAAAAAAAAAAGTGCCTTACTCAAGGTCACAAAGATTTTCTCCCATATTTTCTTACTCAAGGTCACAAAGATTTTCTCCCATATTTTCTTCTAGAAGTTTTATCGTTTCAGGTTTTATATTTAGTTATGTGTTCCATTTTGAGTTAATGTGAAGGGTTTGTTTTTTTGCATATGGATGTCCAATTGTTTCAGTATTATTTGTTGAAAAGATGATTCTTTCTCCACTGAATTGCTTTTGCATGTTTGTGGAAAATTCAATTATTTATACATCTGTGGGTCTGTTTCTGAACTCTGCCTCTTGTTCCATTGCTCTACCTGTTATTTATGCCAATACCATATTGTCTTGATTACTGTGGTTATATACTAAATGTTGAAATATTCAACTTCCTTCTGTGTTTTCAAAATTGCTTTGGATCTTCTAGTTTCTTTGTTTTTCCATATAAACTTTAGAATCAGCATATCTTTTTTTTTTTTTTTTTTTTTTTTTTTTTTTGAGACAGAGAGAGACTGAGAGTCTCACTCTGTCACCCAAGCTGGAACGCAGTGCCAACGATCATTCATCAGTCTCCACAGCCTCAGTCTCCTGGGCTCAGGTGATCCTCCCACTTCAGCTTCCTGAGTAGCTGGGACTACAGGCACATACCACCACACCCAACTAATTATTGTAATTTTTGTAGACAGGGTTTTGCCATGTTGCCCAGGCTGGTCTCAAACTCCTGGGCTCAAGCAATCCTCCCATATCCAACTCCCAAAGTGCCAGGATTATGGGTATGAGTTACTATGCAGATCCCAGTTTATCAATTTCTACCAAAAAGAAAAAGAAAAAATCTTGCCATAATTTTGATTGAGCCTTTTTTGAATCTTTAGGTCAATCCAGGGAAATTGACATATTATAACGATACTGAGACTTCTGATTCATGGCTCAATATATTAAATAAAGGAAGAATTTTTGAAACTTGGATTTTGGAATAAATAATTTTCAGAAGCTCTAGGAAATTTAGAAATATCATGGTTAACTACTGAAAGAAATCATAGATGACACAAATGGAAACACATCTCATGCTCATGGGTGGGTAAAATCAATATTGTGAAAACAACCATAGTGTTCAAAGCAATCTACAGATTCAATGCAATTCCCATCAAACTACCATCATCATTCTTCACAGAACTAGAAAAAAAAATCCTAAAATTCATATGGAACCAAAAAAGAGCCTGCATAACCAAAGCAACACTAAGCAAAAAGAACAAATCTAGAGGCATCACATCACCTGACTTCAAACTATACTACAAGGTTATAGTTACCAAAACAGCATGGTACTTGTATAAAAATAGGCACATAGACCAATGGAACAGAATAAAGAACTCAGAAATAAAGCCAAATACTTATAGCCAAATGATCTTCAACAAAGCAAACAAAAACATAAGTGGAGAAAAGACACCCTATTCAACAAATGATGCTGGGATAACTGGCAAGCCACACGTAGGAGAATAAAACTGGATCCTCATCTCTCACCTTATACAAAAACCAATTCAAGATGAATCAGCAACTTAAATCTAAGGCCTGAAACCACAGAAATTCTAGAAAACAGAAAAACCCTTCTAGACATGGGCTTGGGCAAATAATTCATGACCAAGAACTCAAAGAAAATGCAACAAAAACAAAAATAGATAAATGGGACATAATGAAACCAAAAAGCTTCTGTACAGCAAAAGAAATAATCAGCAGAGTAAACAGATAATCCACAGAGTAGGAGCAAATATTCACAAACAACGCTTTGAGAGAGGAATAATATCCAGAATCTACCAGGAACTCAAACAAATCAGCAAGAAAAGAAATAAATAATCCCATCAAAAGTGGGCAAAGGACATGAATAAATAATTCTCAAAAAAGATATACAAACAGCCAACAAATATATGAAAACATGCTCAACATCACTCATTAACAGGGAAATGCAAATTAAAACTACAATGAGATACTGCCTTACTTCTGCAAGAATGGTCATAATTTTAAAAATTAACAAAATAAATGTCGGCATGGATGTGTTGAAAAGGGAACATTTTACACTGCTGGTGGGAAGGTAAACTAGTACAACCACTATGGAAAACAGTATGGAGCTTCCTTAAAAAACTAAAAGTAGAATTACCATTTAACCCAGCAATCCCACTATCAGTTATCCACTCAAAGGAAGTCATCATATGAAAAAGACATTTGCACATGCATGTTTATAGCAGCACAATTAATAATTGCAAAAATATGGAACCACCATACCTGCCTATCAACTGAGTGGATAAAGAAAATGTGGTATATACACACCATGGAATGTGGTATATACACACTCAACCATCAAAAAGAAATGAAATAATATATGTTGCAGCAACCTGGATGGAGCTGGAGGCCAAAATTCTAAGTGAAGTAGCTCAGGAATGGAAAACAAAATATTATATGTTCTCACATACAAGGGGGAGCTAAGCTATGGGAATGGAAAGGCTTAAGAAAGATATTGTGGGCTTTAGAGACTTGCAGGGAAGGATGGGAGTGGGGGTGAGAGATAAAAGACTACACATTGGGTACAGTGTACACTGCTCAGGTGAAAAGTGCACCAAAATCTCAGAAATCATCCCTAAAGAGCTTATCACTATAACCAAAAACCACCTGTTCTCCAAATGCTATTGAATTTTTTTTCAAAGAGAGATAAAATAAAAATGCATAGTTTAAAAATGTAGATAATATCCACATGGTTCAAAACTCCAAAATTAAAAAGAATACAGAGTATCCTTCCCACTCTTGCCTCCCAGGAACTCAATTTTCATCCTCCATAATCTACACATAAAAGTCTCCTCATTCATTTTTATGTCCCTGGTGTGTTCTTTTGTATGGATGTTGCATAATTTATTTAATCAGTGTCTTACTAAAGGACATTTAGATTATTTCCAATTCTTTGCCACTACAAAAATTCCAAAATAAATAACCTTGTATAAGCATAATTTCCTACATGTATGTACATAGCTGAATAATACATTCTTTAAAATGAAATTGATGCCTCAAAGGGCATAGATATTTATAATTTTGATAGTTATTGCCAAATTGCCCTCTGATGGCAATACAAAAATTTATATTCTCAAGAACACTATACGATAATGCCTGTTTTCCACATTCCTAAACAGTATATCATCCAATTTTTAGATCTTTGTAAATCTCATAGATGAAAAATGTTATCAGAGCACAGTTATTTCTCTTACTATGAATGAGTAGAGTATATTTTGATATATTTAAGAATGATTTGTATTTCTTTATATGAACTACTTAAATGTTCTTACCTTAGTTTCTTCATGTGTAGCTCAGTTTCCTCACTGGGTTGTTGTGAAGATAAAGTAATTCGTATGCACAGATATCAAGAACAGTACCTAAAACATAATAAGCACCATGAAAGTGATTACTCTTATTGCTATCATCATCATTTGTTCATATCCTTTATTCATTTTTCTACCGGGTTGTTGATCTGTATTCCTGCTTTTGTAGAAATTATTTAAGTGTAAGAAGGGTGACCACTCACCACACATGCCAGTTTGTCTGAGAAAGTCCTAATGTATGCCTATTATCTTAGCATAATAATTAATAATGCCCCTGTACAGTTTCAAATGGTAGTGATCTGAATGACATGGTCACCATATATATGTAAAGTAAAGGAGTTTGAGGTTACAGTGAGCTATGATTGCACTACTACACTCCAGCCTGGGCAACACAGCAAGGCCCTGTCTCTAAAAATGAATTCTAAAAAAAAATTAAATATATATAATATTTTAAAAAGAAATATCATGTATATTAAAATACTATGGCAGCAAATTTTGACCTGGCTTTTCATATAACATTTATTCTAATTATCTTACAAAAAATTGGGGGAGAGATAACCGTTAACTTTAGGAACTATATGGTGATTACTTCATACTTTGACATATAAAACCTTGTAATTTCAGAGCTAATATGGGAATATGTTCTACTTTTAGGAAAAGAAAAAAATTGGAAGTCAGTGACAAACTATTAAAATCTAATGAGAGACTGAAGTACATTTAATAAAAGAAGTCTAAATTTAGCTTCCTGCATTTAGAAAAATTTCACTTTTTCAGGTCCCTTAGAAACAATTAATATCTATACCATTTGTTAACATTTGTAATTTTTTAACTTTTCAAAACACTTTCCGTCCATAAGTTCTTTTTATTCACACAACTTTGTGAGGTCGGAATGGTAAGTTGTCATCATCTGACAGCTGAGAAAATCAGGGAACCTAGCAGATAGCAGATTACTTCAAGTCACAGAGAAAGCTAGTGAACACTGCTTCCTGGTCAACCTAATTCTCTTCCAGAATGTCTCAACACTAGCCACCTCTGTGCAGAAAAATAGAACTCACTTCAGCTAGTTCAAATAGTAAAGGTATTTATTAATAGAGGTTAGGTGGCCCCAGATCTCCAGAAGGACCAGAGAGGCAGACTTGGAGACTACGAAGCCAGACCCCCACCTAAGCTGACCCAGAAACTACTCTGGGAAAGATCCATTGCCCCTATTATTGGTTTATAGAGAAAATGTTAGACACTGGAAGGTAGAACCTCAGGCTTGGTGATCCTAAAAGAACCATACCTCCATTCTCCCTCAAGAGTCCAAAAGTTTCCCTATAGCTTCTACTTCATCGTTTTGCTCTCTTCCAAAAAGATACTTCATTCAGAGGCTATGATTAGCAGAGTCTAAGTCACTTCTCTGACCCTGCATTCAGAGTGTAAGAAATCTCCCAAATGTAAAAAATGATGTTTGAGGGAGAGATCCAAGATGGCTGATCACTAGCAGCTCAGGATTGTAGCTCCCAGTGAAAGCGCAAAGAAGGAGAGGATGCCACACCTTCACATGAATTCTTGTTGCTCACACACCAGGAGATTCCCAGCGGAGGAGCTCCACGGGTCGCCAGCGGGACTCTTGTGACCGGCGAGGCGGTTTTGCCGGCGCCTTGGAGCTTCGGTTCTTGGTGCAGAGTCAGAAAAGCACCATCAATCTTAATGCCGCTGATTTACTTGGCGCAGTGGGTTGCTCAAATTTCGGCGCTGAGAATCAGTAAGTTGGACGTCCACTCAGAAACCCAATTACAAAGATGGTAATTATAAAGACCACAGATGGATAAATCTACAACGAAGGGAAGAAAACAGCCAAAAAAGGCTGAGAATACCCAAGATCAGAATGCCTCTCCCTCAGCAGGGGATCACAGTTCCTCATCAGCAGCAAAACAAGGCTCGATGGAGAACAAGTGTGTTCCAATTATAGAAGCAGGCTTCAAAATGTGGATAATAAGAAACTTCTGTGGATTAAAAGAACTTGTTCTAACCCAATCCAAAGAAACTAAGAACTTTGAAAAAAGGTTTGACGAAATGTTAACAAGAATACACAATTTAGAGAGAAATATAAGCGAATTGATGCAGCTGAAAAACACAATACGAGAACTACGTGAAGTATGCACGAGTTTTAACAGCCGAATTGATCAAGCAGAAGAAAGGGTATCAGAGGTCGAAGACCAACTCAATGAAATAAAACAAGAAGACAAGATTAGGGAAAAAAGGATAAAAAGGAACGAATAAAGTCTCCAAGAAATATGGGACTATGTGAAAAGACCTAATCTACGCTTGATAGGTGTACCTTAATGTGACGAAGAGAATGAATCCAAGCTGGAAAATACGCTTCAGGATATTATTCAGGAAAATTTTCCCAACCTAGTAAGACAGGATAATATTCAACTCCAGGTAATACAGAGAACACCACAAAGATATTCCTCAAGAAGAGCAACTCCAAGGTACATAATCATCAGATTCACCAGGGTTGAAATGAAGGAGAAAATACTAAGGGCAGCCAGAGAGAAAGGTCAGGTTACCCACAAAAGGAAGCCTATCAGACTTACAGCAGATCTCTCAGCAGAAACCCTACAAACCAGAACAGAGTGGGGACCAATATTCAATATCCTTAAAGAAAAGAACTTTCAACCAAGAATTTCACATCCAGCCAAACTAAGCTCCGTAAGTGATGGAAAAATAAAGTTTTTTGTGAACAAGTAAGCACTCAGAGATTTCATCACCACCAGGTCTGCTTTACAAGAGCTTTTGAAAGAACCACTACACATAGAAAGGAACAAACAGTATCAGCCTTTCTAAAAAATACCAACAAGAGCATCAATATAATGAAGAATTTACATCAACTAATGGGCAAAATAGACAGCTAATACTAAATGGCAGTATTAAACTCACATATATCATTATTAATTCTAAATTTAAATTGACTAAATCCCCCAATCCAAAGTCAGACAGGCAATTTGGATAAAAAACTAAAACCCATCAGTATGCTGCATCCAGACCCATCTCACATTCAAGGATACACAAAGACTCAAAACAAGGGATGGAGAAAGATTTACCAACCAAACAGAGAGCTAAAATAAATAAATAAAAAGCAGAAGTTACAATTTTTGCCTCTGATAAAATAGTCGTTAAAGCAACAAAGATCAAAAGAAGCAAAGAAGGACATTATATGATGATAAAAGGATCAATGCAACAACAAGAAGAGCTAAAGATCCTAAATATATATGCACCCACTACAGGAATACCCAGACATACAAGACTAATAAAGAGACTTAGACTCCCACACAATAATAGTGGGAGACTTCAACATTAATATTAGACAGATCAATGAGACAGAAAATTAACAACTATATCCAGGACTTGAACTCAGATCTGGAACAAGTAAACATAATTAACATTTATAGAACTCTCCACTTTAAATACCCAAAATATACTCTCTTATCAGTACCACATCATATCAACTTAGAAGTTTAAACGAAATGTTGGTTGGCTCCTTGTTTGTTATTCTCTTCCCTCATTTTCTTTCATGTCTCCATTATTAAGGACAATTACAGGCATACCCATATTTAGGCTGCATTCTAGTCTGGGCAATAAAGCAATACCCCCATTCTCTCTCCCTCTTCCTCTTTCTCTTTCTTCCTCTTCTTTATTCTTTTTCTTATTATTCTTTTTTTCTTTCTCAAAGAAAAAAAAAAGAAAAAGAAAAAATGATGTTTGAAAGGACTAAGTAGCCTCAACATGGCAAGGTACATCTCATAAAGCTTTCTCAAAATCAATTTGAGTCATAGAATTACTGTGGTTTGGGGACTGAAAGGGATCTTTCCAACTGCCAGTATTTTATGAATTTTAGGCCATGATTAATTAGAGAACCGTAAAATCAATGTAGTCTGTCCTATAGTTTTAAAAAACTAAAAACAGAATTGAAATTGCCATCATGTACTGCATTAGTGAAGTACCGTTTTGTGAAACTTTTGTACTCATTATATATATAGGCATGGATTTATAGATGTATAGCATATGTCTAAGTGTCCTGTGCACCCAGGTAAAAAGTATTTTTTACTACAGTCATGGTAAAAAAAAAATAAATAAATTGAAAAACACTAAAATCCAACTTCTTCATTTTACATTTGACACAGGATAAATAAGGATCAGATAAAACAAGAACCTTGCTCTCTTGGTTAATGCAAAGCTGGAATTAGGACACAGAAAATCTTAGTCCTACATTTCATTGTAAGGACTTAATGTATCACTTAGAAGAATACTTTTTTATGTAAATCTATTCCACATTAGCCCTGTTATGATTATTAAATATATTTCTTTAATTAGTATATCACACAATAGTGTGATATATAATTAAACAATAGTATGTTTTATAATTGAATTTTGAGGCAGGCATTAATTAATGGTTGTCACTTGGTTAACACTCATCTATATATTAACTCTTGAAAGATAACAAATCTGTGTGTTATTTTGAAGACTTTTCATGTTCGCAGCTAAATTATATGCTGTGCGGAAGTCATTGAAATAGTAAATATGTAAATTTTTAAAGAAAATAATCCTATTTTTAATAAATAGAAGGATTTTTAAATTGCAGTCTGCCATATTGAATACAAATGTATCACTGAAAGTATTTGTTTTCTTGTTAGTTCTCCACTGTTTGTTTCTATCAAAACATTAAATATGAAATTTTCCAAAGAAAGTTTCTATGATTTGAAATGAAATATGAAAAACAAAAGGCTTAACAGTTTCTCTATAATGTGCCCAATTAATGATATACCTATTTTTAGAAATTCTGAATAGAACAAATCATTTAAACTTAACGAATATTTTTATATTCTTAAGAATTATGTAAATAGTAGGTAAATTTTATCAAAATAATATAGATTTTACGTTTCCAGTCCTCGTTTTAACTGAATTCCTAAAGATTCTATTTCTAAATAGTCATGAACCAAAGATTTGTTCAGCTTGGAATATAGCCGTATCCTCAGTAATAAAGTTGATCAAGTCTTTTTGCACAACTGATGTACACTGTTGTTTTAACATTTTTATGTTTTAGAAACAGAAGTTTAATATTAATACTTTTATTATGCAACATTAAAATCTAATTGTTTTTATGATAAAGGCCAAAGCAAAGGAGATTATACAAGTCACTAAAGAATAAAAGTAAATAATGCTTTAGAAAATTCAAAGAACCCCAATTTCTTTTATTATTATTCTTTTCTTGTTTGAGACAGGGTCTCAGTCTGTCACCCAGACGGGAATACAATGACACAATCATGATCCACTCTAGCCTTGACCTTCTGGGCTCAAGCGATACTCCCAACTCAGCCTCCTGAGTAGCTGGGACTACAGTTGTGTATCACAACCCCCTGCTAATTTTTGTATGTTATGTAGAGATGGGTTTTCACTACGTTGCCTAGGCTGGTCTCAAATTTCTGGGCTCAAGTGATCCTCCCACCTCAGCCTCCCAAAGTGCCTGGATTACAGGTGTGAACCACCACATTTGGCCAAGAACCCCAATTTCTATTATGCAGTCTTCTCTTTTCTACAGGAATACTCAAGAGGGGCAGAATGAAACGTACAACTCTTTTACAAAGTATACCTAGAACCTACTGGTTAACTCAGTGCCTCATATGGATTTTTAAATTTACTTTTCATCACCCATTAATTTTTTCAAACTCCCACTGAAAATAGAATATATTTTATTATTGCAATTTGTTGACTCTTTACATCCTTTGATGGAATTTGTGTAACTTATAAAGAATATAACTATAAACAAAGATGACAAAGTGTTTTTCTCCCCAAAGACAGTTTTTCTGTTCTGAGTGATTCTTAGACACGGGAAATGTATTGTGACCTATCAAATGTATAAGGAGTTAGGTGCAGAAGCTGGCCAGGTAAGGCAAAGAATGAGAATAAGAAATTTACTTATTAGGGGTTTAAAACAGTCATTAGAAAAGCCTCTTCTCCCCAGACTGTTTTGTCCTGCCCAGTGAAGAGTGTTTTATTCCAACATCCATCCTCTTTCCCTAACAGGTTTTTAAAATAATGAGAGAAATTTTTTAAAAAACAAGGTATTAACTGTAAATAGAAACCTGTCACACCACAAGGGTGGGGTGGGGAAAGAGTTGCTGATATTTTCCTGGGCATAGGATATACTCATTGAATATGGCACCAAGCCTACTTCCTTCACTGAATCCATTTAACCAGCAATTAGGACAATTGTTTCCCTTAAGTGGAAAATTCCACTACTATTTCTCAGCAACCTTAACAGATAGAAAACTTTGTGTAATAATACTAATTACACAGAAGGAAAGTAGTTATAAAATTTCTTTTGTGCTGTGGTGAATAGTCAGTTGAAAAAAAATTGCGTTTAGAAAACTCTGTTTCTCAGGACATGTCGGCCCATACCTCATTTGAATTCATGCATCTTTAAAATAAAATCTGGCTGTTCAATTGTCATTTCTTGAGTTGCTTCTCAAGAAAGTGAGAAGTCAAAAAGTAATTTTAAAAGATAGGAATCTTCAATCTGCTTGAAAAATGACAACTAGATAGTCTTAAATAAGTTCCTTTTATTTATTCCTATGTTAATATTTTAAGTTAAATATTATACCAATCCGAATAGCTAGTTACGAAACAGCTGGAAATTCCACATATTTACTAAAAATAGACATCTTTTTAAAAATCTCATTAATGACTGTAAATTGTAAGACCTACCTTTGGTAAGGATGCAATGAAATAAACATCTATATGTACTATTGGACATGGCATAAATTGCTACTATCTTTCAGAAAAGGCAACTTCACAATATACATCAACAGCCTAACATGTTTGACCCTTTGCTTCAGAAACTGAACGTTTAGTTTAGCTTGATGGAATGTATAATTAAAGAAATGGAACCAACATCTGCAATGAGGAAGTGGTCCACAATCCAACACAATTCTTTAGGGGCTCTCTCGGTCTATTGAATCTCTGACACTCCAGCAGCCACAGTACCACTTCAGGAGCTAACGTGGTCTACCTCTCTCCAGAGAGCAGTGTTCCACCTTTCTGGGACAGAGGTCAATAATCATGTTCCCCAAGGGAAGGAAAAGAAGTGGAGGAGGGTGAACAGGTCGCCAAACCCACTTAGGCACGCTCCGCATAGACTAACCCTCCAACTTAAAGGGCAGGAGATCACCTGAGCCGACCATAAAAGCTCAGAGTGCTGATGCAAATAAGATCAGGGCAGGCTGCCTTTTAACACTTTGGTCACTACAAAAGTTCTTGAGGGCATCTGCTTTGAGTTTTCTATCGTTCCTTATTGTCCTCCTGCATCTCCTGTTGCTTTTTTTGGCCCTCCCCTTTCCGCGTTTTCTATGTCCTTTGCTTAGCAGTAGTACTGTAGGCATTAACCCTGGTCGGCCTGAGAATTAAATCAGCTTTTGGTAGCCATACCTCTCCTTGAGCCTTAGAAAGCTTGTGTGCTTGAGTTCCCTGAAGTGTAACGTCATCTCAAAGAGCATGTAACTAAAGGTAAGAAGGTGCAACGAAGGTTCAAGCAGAGGACCCTGGCCGCGTCGCAACAGATTTTAAAGCGTAGAGGGTAAAAATGATGGAAGACATCAGAGGGCCGGGCTGTAAAAAATTCCAAACTAAGCAAACTAACACGCGCAGGCGCGTCGCTCACAGCTGGTCTCCCGAGGCCCGGCCACAGCGCCTGCGCACAGAATCCGGGGAAGATGGGGGAGACAGGAGCACCCAGGCCTAGAGCTCCCACCGCCTCAGCCTCCCACCCCCCGCAAGCTCCGCCTCCTCCAGCTGCTCGCCTTCCCAAACAACCGGGATCGCCGCCGGCACTTTTATCCCATTGGCCCTTAGCCTTTTCCGTTTCCGCCCAGCCCTCCAAAATCCACCAATCAAATTGCACTTTCAGGTGAGGGTCCACCTCCAAGGCTGTCGCTCTGGCTCCTCTGCCTCCGGCTGCTGCCTCCGCTGCTCCCTCCTCCTTCCCCACCTCCTCCGTCAGGGGAGCGTCTGCGGGGGCCTGAGGGGTGGCGGCGGCGGCGATATGGAGCCCGGGGCCGGCGGTCGAAGTACTGCTCGTGGGCAGAGGGCCGGGCACCCGAACACTCCGCCGCCCCGGGAGCAGGAACGGAAACTGGAGCAGGAGAAGCTCTCCGGTGTGGTGAAGAGCGTCCACCGGCGGCTCCGTAAGAAGTACCGAGAAGGTAAACAGCGCGCTGGGCGAGGGGGGAAGGGGAGGCTTCATCACCCCCAATCCCTTGTCACCTCTTCCCTCCTTCAAAGAGGCCACCATTAAAACCTAAAGGATCTGCACGTCCCCCCAGCCGCTGCCGCCCTCCTGGGCCTGGTCGGAGCCCCCTAGTCGGCATCCGACGCGCTCCGCCCCGCCCCCTTTTCTTTGCGGGCCCTTCGGGAGAGTTCTAGGCCTGTGAAGGAATTGAGTCCCCACCCCATCCAAGCCCCTGTTCCCAGCCGGGGTGCTGAGGTGGTTGTCACGACACACACACAGACACGCTCACAGAGGAAGGTGGGCGGGGGTCGCTCTTGGCGAGAAACGCCAAGGTAAAACCAGACAGGTAAAATCCGGTTATAAAAGACGAACAGAAGCCTGAGTTGTGTCTCACTCCTTTACGCTTGACCTGCGGGCTGTACCATTTGCTTCCTCGTCGGACCCGCTTCCTAGTACTTCATTCCTACAACCATGCCGAGCCTTCCTCGCGTAGGCTCCCAGGGCTGCGAAGTCAGCAGGCCTTTTAGCTGACTGGACTTCACATTCTTAAAAGGGGACACGGGCTACACCCGTGGCCCGCACCCCCAGTTTTTAAATATTGGTCTTACTGTTTACTTAGGCAGGTGAGGAAGAGATCTGGGCACGTTCTGAAAATACCGTTTAGATTTGAAGCCTCCTAAAGACACAGGCGAATGAAGCCCACCCTCGGCTTCCGTGGAAGGGGTTCCGGTTCTGTGCCTGAGGAGTGTTTACGGTTGGAGTCTACAGTTATCCTTGGTATCCTTGAATATAGGCTTTTCTACACAGCTATTTTATAAGATCTTGACAGTGAAAATTCTGTTTTCATAGGCTTGCAAGAGAGACTTCTCCTAAGTATCAAAATGAGGATAGCTTTCCACTGGTTCTCGTTTTAGCTTAATTGCAAACTGAAAAGTCAGCAGCCTTCTGGTGTTAGTCTTATACTTAGTTAATTTAGGATTAGAAGGAAAATTACGGCAGTAAACGAACAGAGACTTGTAAGATCATGTTACTGTTGATTTATACACGGGTTTCAACTATCTCAAAAGTCAAAACTAAGTATCCTTTGTTCTTTTGAATGTAGTTGATATGTTTCTTTTTTCAAACTTTAAAGATTTCTTTCCTTAGCAAATCAAGCCTAGCTTTTAATAGAGGCTGCTTAAATAGTCATCCCCAAATGCAACTTGTAGTTATTTAACACATACAAGTAGAGTCTTACCAGTCTACTTAAGATGTTGAAATATGTTTTTTGAAAGAATGCTACCCAGACCCACAATTTAGTCAATAAAATGAGTAGTTACCATAGCAACAACTGCATCATTCTTGATATTCAAAGAATGCTCTTAGGTAATGGCATTCACTGTAGATTTTATGTTATTTGGAGAAATTAGGAAATAAATGGACACACGTTCCTGCAATTTATCTTGCTATTTTGTACAAATTTAACTAAGGGTATCTTTTTAAAGAGAAAAATGACTAACATGGGATTTCATTTCTATTTTTACCTTTTAATAATTTCATTATTCATTTCATTATTCATTTTTTCATAAGTAGATTCCACTCAAATTAACACACTAATGTATCATCTCTTCAAGTGCTGTTTATATGTGCTTAGTTCTCACATGTTTAAACATGTTTTAAGCCTGAGTATTAACCACAGGAACCCGTGTTTATCATGAGAATTGGTAGTTGGAAGTTACCAGAGCTAGAATAGATACATGGAGTTCATAAGTAAATTGTCTAGTATGCTTCTGGGGAGGAAAAGGCCTGGCAGTCTAAACATTTAAATGAGACTGTTCTTTAGGCATTTTAATGCCCTGAATTTCACTAGTGGTCTAGACTTCTCCAGGCTTTGCTTGAATAATACACAAAGCCCTATCAATGTGAATTGGCAGAATAAGTGATCCTAATGAGCATGGTCTTTCTACCTTTATTTCTTGACATATAGGCTAAATATTAGTGGTTAAAAAAAAAGCCATCTGTGAAAAAATCTGCACATAATAATACCAAGGAAATAATTTTTAGTGTTTTACTTTGAGGACTTAGTATTGTGCTGATGGTCCCCAGTCTGTGAACATATTTTACAAGTTCATTTGCAAGTCAGCTATTGTAGTAATCTAAAGAGTGCTTAAGTGCTAGATCACCTGCAAAGGCCTATTTAATCAGTAACAAACCTGAACTATAGCACCAATAACTATGGAAACTGTACTCCTTTTATAACGATTTTTCTACCAGCAAACACAGTGAAAATGCCAGCTTAGGATCTTGGAGTTTTAGACTAGAAAGAACTTTTCGCATTTAGCAATGATTCCCAAACATGGCTGATCAGCAGATTCAACTGGGTGCCTTTTAGAAAATTCCTGTGTTCTACCTCAGATCTATAGTTTCAGATCCCTATTAGGAACTGGAAATTTTCAGCCAGATTTTATAGTGGTGATCTAATAGCTTCTTCATTTTACAGGTCAGTGAGCTGATTCCCAAAAAGATTAAAATAACCTTCGAGACACTTTTGTATTTCATTATTAATACTATACATATTTTATGGGAATAATATAGATTTCCTCCCCAACCTCCAAACCTGATATTAGTGACTCCAGATGTTAGAATAGGAGGGAAAATGGGAAGCAGGAAGTGGCCCTAGAACTTTCATTAGGAGAAAGGATATAAATTGATGGGTATAGATCCATAGGATAGGTATGATTTGCTGAGCTGGAGCTAATGCTAGGTGAAGATTTTTTTGGGGAGAGATGGCAGGGAAGGAAATAAGTTAGAGTGGAATAGGAAGGAGGCAAAACAGCCATTGAATATTAAGGACAGGAGTGAGGACTAGATAATGACTGTGAGATTGGAGAACAGACCCTTCTCTTCCCTTATCTCTAGTAGTGGAATTGAAAATAAAACAGGAAAAAGAGTGAAAATAAGTTTTTTGTTTGTTTTTGCTGTGATAAGAATTTTTTTTTTTTTTAACTGTTCTCCATCCATTTGCCCAACTGATGCTAGTTGATGGTAATGAGTAGGCTTGAGGTGGGGAAGGTGGACAGGGTTGTAAAGAGTAGCAGGTAGATTTAATGCACTCTTCCTTTACTGCATTTTCCCTCCCCACTTTACAGCCTGTCCTGTGGCACCACTTAGCAGATTCTGTACCAGTTCGTCTAAGGATAAAGTGAGAACTGGAGATAAAGGTGTATTCCAGGCAGCACCGTATCTGTAGCAGTTACTAAAAAGAAATGCTTAGCAGTGGTGATGAAAAGGGGTATTTCTGGTGTCTGCCATTAACAGTTAAGGGGCAGTCTTTTAAAGTGAGGTTATGTAAATGGAAATATGCTTGCACATATAGGTGTTTTCTGTCTTTGCTGTACATAATTTTTAAGATTTGACCTCCATGGAAACTAAAAATATTTTAAGTGTTTAAGAGTTACAGATTGCTTTTTTAATTGGAAAAAAACCAGCTAGTTTTGCTTTTCAAACAAGAACTTCATTATTTAATCAGATGAGCCTGACAAGTATGTATCAAATCAAGAAGTGAAGTAGAGCCATGTATGTTTTTGGTTTTCTTTATATGATACACATTAACCCATTCCTATAAAGATTGCTTTTATGCTGGCATTTCTCTTTCTAAACTAAAAGCATTCATGTAAAAATTCATGAAAGAAAATGTAAAAGACTGCAGTTGGCAGGAATAAAAGTACACTTTTCCTTACATTTAGTTTTGATTTTTTAATCTATCTTGTGAATATCTTTGGGACATTTTATCAACTTATTCAATCCCTGAATTTACTTATTTTACATACCAAAGAAATTTAAAAGTTTATCACATAAAGACCTGCAGCTTATAAATCAATCACAACAAAATAAATATATGTATTAAAAGAGATATTCTTAAGGTAGTGGAATTAGGTGGTGATCTTAACAGGTGAATTAGAATAGCAGTGTAGGATAAGCTGAAAAATATATTTGTGACTATTCTCCAGCAAACATTTGAAATGAAAATTATGGGGGAAGGAGAAGAACCTTTGAATTACAATCATTTTAAACCAAAAAGTCTAAAAATAAAGAGAATGCATGTAATGCTTGTGTTTTTCCAGGAGTAAAGTTTTAAAGTTGTTTTAAAAATTAGAATGAGACTCCTTTTAATTGAACTTTTCTTATTTTTTTCCCAGTGGACTTTAAACACAACTGCTTTAAAAATTTTACCAACTCCAAGACCCTAAGAAACTTTTAACAGATTCTTTTTCTTTTGTCAAGTGAGGTTTTGCTCTGTTTTCTTTTTATGTTCTTTTTATTATTCTGATAGAGAATCAGAAAGCTTTTTCTGAGAGAATATTTGCCTGATCAGTGAAATAAATAAGGTGAAGATTGTCCACAGAAGGTCCTGTTAAATTTGCACTAGGAGAGTTTGAATTGCCATTCCTGATAGAAGAAAAAACAATGAAAAGAGTTCAGTAATCAGTAATACTAAAAGATAAACAGACCATTTATAGAGTCAGTTCAACAAAGGGCATGTAGGTATACAATGTACATTAGTATTTAGCTGTTTGATTTTGTTATGCCTTGTCACAAAGACTAATAATCTTTTTAGGGATTTTTTAATAGTTGAAAAGATGTACTAGAACCCAAAAGCATTGGTGCAGATTCCTTGATTGTTTAATGGAAAATAAACCCACAAACGTAGCAGTTCTTGGCCTTGGTTTCACATCAGTATCATCTTTGGAACTTTGTGGAACACAGACCTCTGTATATGTAAAAACTTCCAGAGTACATAGTGGACAAAGAGGTTAAGGAGCAGTTACTGCAGTAGGAGGAATCTAGGTGAAAGAAGGCTTTTATACTAACCTGATCTAAAGTTAATAATGGTATAAACAACAGTAGTAATGATGAAAATAGAAGACAGAGACTTTGAAAATCAGAATACGCAGTTTTAGTGAAAGTAAAGAAGAGTCCAAAATGATGCCAATATTTCTTTCCTGGGGAAATGTATGTAGCTATTAGCATAACTTTGGAAATAGTAGGGGTTGGGGGCAAGAGAAACAGGGTAGTCAGGCAGATTGGTTTATCATAGGGATAGTAGTATTGATAGTTAGTAATGTATCCTTTGGAAATTTAGGATTTGGAAGCCCTCTGTGGAGGTTGAAGCTTTGAGGCAAGTAAACTGCACAGTGGAGTAATGATAATCTAGAACTGAGGACAGGTCCTTGGAAGACTCAAGTAGTTAGGGTTTGGAAGAAGAAAGTGGTACTACGCAAACAAATCAGTATTTTCAGTTGGATTTGGTGCAGTTGTTTTCTTTAGTAAGTATATATTATGTTTGCAGCTTTAAAGCATCTAATGTTCTTAAAATGTTAATGGGCTCCAGAATCTACTGGTGAACTTTTAAAAATGCTGATTCTTAGGTCCCCAGAAAGCAGTTTGGTGGATCTGAGATTGGGGCCCAGGAATCTGCATATTTAATATTCCTTATGTGATTCTGATGTAGGTGATCATTAGAACACTTTTTGAGAAAACATTGAACTAAGATTTTTCTGTTGCAAAGAAAAGCAGGGAACTTTACTAAAGGAGTTCTAATTGTTTCTCACATTCATTCTTATGTGCCTATGAAATACTTATTTCTGTAATGAAAATACAGTATACAGAGTGTAACATCAGTTGAGATAACTGAATGAGTTAATGATTTTTCAATAAGAGATATTCTCGCTACACCACTGTGTAAAGAGCTACTTGTTTTTAAGGCACACTATAAGAAATTGTCTTTAAATTTCTTCATTGATAGTTTTGACACATTTTCATATTAGTTTTCCATGTTTTAGTTGCCATTTCTGCACTGTCTAAATAAGTCAGGCACATTTGTCATATAGTTCCTCTTATAATCATCACTTCTTGCAGTATTTTTGTTAATTTATTAGAGCAATCTCATATGTTGTTCACATTTGACGATTAAGTTGAGACTTTCCCTCGTTATGATAACTACTTTGGGAACTTCTGTTTTTATTAGTCTTTTCTTATTAGCAAAAGCAACAGGATCCCTACCTTCTTCAAGTAACATAAATAATAGAGGTGTTAACTGTAGCTATTCCTTTTTTATGTCTTCAGGGTAGCCTTAAGGATTGGATGGCTCCTGGGCATGATCTCTTCCCTTTTTCCTTCTGTAAAATTTTCTAAAATGTTCCTCTTTAAATTAGAAGTAATTATATACAGGAATCTTAGCAGCATAATGTTTTTTAACAACTTTAAATCTAGATTATTAAGGATTATGGCTTAGAGTCTGATCTTCATTCAGGCCTCTTTTGAAATGACCTCTTCGTGGTTGATCTTTTAGGCCAACTTATTATGATGTAAACTCTTGAAACAAAGATCTGGGTTTTTATTAATCATCACTACCCCATCCCCACAAACACAGTTGTGTACAGCACCTAGCACAGTATCCTACATAAGTAAGTGCCCCTACATAAGTGCCCCTCTTACCTTGTGCTTCCATAGCGCAACTGTGTCTACCTTTATGGTATTCATAAGTTACCAGTTCATTTGTCTGTTTTTCCCACTAAACTTAGCTCCTTGAGTAAAACTCTGCCTTTTATCTTTGTAGCCTTAGTACACAGCACCAGGCCTTGTAGATTTAAGGCACACACACAAAAGAAGCTAATACAAATATATCCAGATAGTTGATTTTAATTTTTTTTTATATTCGTAACTTTAAAACTTTAACTTTTGGATACCCATCTTTCCTACAAAAAATTTATGCTCATGTCTTCTTAAATTGAGCATATTAGATTAATTTTACCCTTTTTTAAATAATCCAAGTTATTCTGAATATCATTCTATTTTTCTATAAATATAATGGTAAATATATCCTTACACCCATTACTTTAGCTTTGTTCTCATAAGGGTGTTTTAGTGGGTATAATGTGTATCTCTCTCTATGTTGGTAATATGGTAATAGTTTTGTGTATTTGTTTATATTTACAGATAAAAATTTTGCAACCCCAATATCAGTCTCTTAAATTTGAAGTGAAATTTATGCTGGTTATAAAATCTAACATCTGAGAACCACTGAACTGTACTGATATATTGTGCTCTAAGTGTAGATATACTAATACCCGTTGCTGTAGTTATTTTAGAATAGATGGTTAATCCTCATGCATTTAGAGCAGCATCTGAGTACCTATTTCCATTTATATAGAAATTAGGATAAGATTTTTTAATTGAACTTAAGAAAATTAAGTTCCACAAGGCTGTTCATAAATCCTTGTGTTAGAAAGTTGAAAGTTAAACTAAGCAAGTGCTCTGTGTGGTCATAGACCCATCTGTGGAGTTCACTTTTACAAGGGAATAACATGTTGTTGACATTGGTTCTGATTTTTCTTGAATTCTTTCCATCTCCCTTACAGGATGTGTTCAGAGACTTGCATTTTGGGTTGAGTAGTTTTATCATTGATATGTTATAGTAAAAGGCTGTTCCAAGAATATAAGATACACCATGAGCCAATGTTAGTAGATACTAAGTTTAATCCTGCATTGTTTTCTTTTCTTTTCTTTTCTTTTTTTAACTAAATTAGACTCTTAAGGTTGTTCGAAGCCCCCTGCTCTTAAATTATTTGGCCAGGCAATTAAGTTCACAACCTTGCCATAGACCATTGGTTTTGAGCCCTCGCTACACGTTGGATTCATCAGGGGAGTGTTAAAATAAATGACCAGTTGCTACTCCAGACCAATTAAATGAAACTTCTGGGTGATTCCAGTGTGCACCCAGAATTAGCAGCCAGAGTTGAGAACCACTGCCAGAAATTTAACAAATAATGCAGTTGCAGAGACTAAATAACTGCATTTGACTGACAAAAGACCATTTGTTTGTGGTTAGTAGAGTCTATGTACTTTCCTCTATTGCAAAGCTTTGCTCATATCTATAAAAGTTCATGAATTAAGAACTTATGAAGAGAAGCAGAGTTTGTGGTTAGGAGCATGACTTTAGCTTTTGACTACCAGGTTTGTTGTGTAACCTTGGAAGTTACTTAATCACTTTACTTCCGTTTCCTCATCTGTAAAATAAAATATCTACCTCGATGGATTGATATTATAATTAAATGAGTTAATATTTGAAAAATATTTAAAACAACATTTGGCACATAGAAAACACACTAAGCTTGTAAAATACAGAAATTTTAAAATAACAGCTCTTCTATCTGTAGCTATACTGTTTCGATGCATTTAGGGACTATGACATTAAAGATTGGATGGCTCCTGGAATTTGTAACCTAGACTGTTCTGTAGTCTTCTTAGTATTAATGACTTTTCTTTTCTTTTTCTCTTTTTTTTTTTTTTTGCCCTCTTTTGCTGTTTATGTTTCTAAGTTTTTATATGAGAAGTCTAGCCTTTTTAGCACGTCATAATATGGGTGGTATTTTCCTCCCACATTAGAGAAATGACTATTTATAACATGTTGGCTATAAGATGCAGGTTTTCAAACTTTTTGTTTTCTGGTTACTTTTTTGGTTCTTCGTCACCACAAACATCTTGGATATTTTTTTAATCCCACTTTTAGTTGTGTCACTGTATCAGGTGCTCAACAGCTGAGAAGACTGGTCTGTGTATGGTTTAACTATGTGAGACAATCTGAATTCTGAATATTTTGTTTTAATGCCTTGAAATGTTAGCTGGGCTTGTTTCCACTTCGTCATGAGTTTCTTTACTTACATCGTGTTAGAAAAAATGACTGTGAAAGGTACTTTGAACTAGAATTTGGTAATCTGGTCATCTACAGATAAGGCATCTTAAGTCCAGTACTTGGCAATATGCCTAAGTCAGAAACAAATAAATTGTTCTGAATTTCTTAAGGCCCATATTTGGCAATATGCCTGAATCAGAATCAAATAAATTGCTCTGAATTATAAAAGACTTTTGATACTCCTGTTTGCTTTTTTTGTTTTGCTATTTCAGAGAATTTGATGGCCCTCAAATGTAATGAAATATAATTTTAATTATGTAACATATGCCACGCTTGTGGCACATTATTTTTAAAATTCAATTTATTGGGGTATGATTCATGTACAGTAAATTGTGTCTATTGAATGTATATAATTCCATGAGTTTTGACAGTGGATGCACCTCTGTAAAACCATTACCACAATAAGATACAGAACATTTCCATTACTGCCAAAATTTCTCAGGCTTCTTTGCAGTCTCTCTTTATACTCACAGTCCCACATATCTTTTCGCTATGGATTCATCTCCATTTATTTTCATTTCTTAGCTATCGTGAGTAATACTACAGTAAGTGCAGGATTGCAGATATCTCTTTAACATACTGATTTTGTTTCCTTTGGATAAATACCCAGGAGTGGGATTACTGAATTATATAGTAGTTTTATTTTTAATTTTTTTTAGGAACTTCCATAATGTTTTGGCTGTACTAATTTACATACCCAACACAAGTATACAGGATTCGCTTTACTCCACATCCTCACCAACCATTGTTATCTCTGGACTTTTTGATAATAGCCATCCTAACGGTTGGGAGGTAGTATCTCATTGTGCTTTTAATTTGCATTTCCCTGGTTAGTTATGTTGGACACCCTTTTATATATATCCATTGGCCATTTTTTATATTGTCTTTGGAAAAGTATCTATTCAGTCATTGCCCATTTTTAATTCAGATTTTTTTTTTTTTTGCTATTCAGTTATATGAGTTTTATATATATAACTTTTGGAGATATATATATATATATATATATATATATATATATATATATAATGTGTGTGTGTGTGTGTGTGTAGATATATAAAAACACCTAATCTTTTGGATATTAACCCCGTATCAGATATATGGTTTGAAAATATATTCTTATCTTAAAATGACATCAGATTTGTACTTGCTAATTTTCTTATTTTCTGTGCTTTGTATGTTTTAAAAATGAGAATTATGATAGACTTACTGATAAAAATAATACTATTTTGAATGTGCCTCTAAACATCACATGGTCCTGGCATGTAAAAATGTGTTCACTTTGTCACCACCTATTCATTTTTTTCACGTATAAGTAATTCTTTATCTGTTTGGTGGTGTTACCATTCATTTCTCCTTGAGCTAATAAATTTTTCAAAAAGATCTGTGTACTGCTATTAAATAACTTAATGGATATGACTGGACTGTCAGCTGAAAGTTTTTCTTTTGACAGTAACACAAAATGAAGAAGCCTTTTTAAATAATCGTAAAACAATGGCCTCTGGAAAATGACATTGAATTTATTACTTTTCTGAACCTTGGAACTCTTGAAAAATTTAAATTCAGCTTTTGAGTCACTACTGCTTGCTGACAGCCATCAAATGTAGCTTGAATTTTATCTTAGCAAGTACTTTGATTTGTTTATAATTTTGGTGTTTTCTTTATTGTTTGAACATGATGAAAATTTAATGGGAAAATCACACCTAGTTTTAATAGACAGTATGTATGTATAAATGAGTGACAGAGTGCCGTAAGGATGGCAGATGGGGGAGGTGTAAGATGATCAAGTGGGAGGCAGATAAACCCTCTTGAAGAAAATAAGAATTCAGTTATACGGTGAAGGAAAAAAAACAATGCTATCCCAGATGGCGGAGAGAGGTTAATTCATAAAGGAAAAATAGTATCAACCCTAAAGAAATAGTTGAAGGATTCTTTTGAGTTTGGAACTGTTTTAGAGCTGCACTTCTGGATGTTACATGGAGCAAAAATACTTTTTTTGTGTATTTGTGTGTGAGACAGAGTCTTGCTCTGTAGCCCTGGCTGGACTGTAGTGGTGTGATCTCCGGCCACTGCAACCTCTGCTTCCCGAGTCCCAGTTCAAGCAATTCTCCTGCCACAGCCTCCCAGGTAGCTGGGATTACAGGTGCACACCACCACGCCTGGCTAATTTTTTTTTTAGTTTTTAGTAGAGATGGGGTTTCACCATGTTGGCCAGGCTGGTCTTGAGCTCCTGACCCTGTGATCCGCTTGCACTGACCTCCCAAAATGCTGGGATTACAGGCATGAGCCACCCACCTGGCCCGCAGAAACACTTTTAAACTCATTTTTCCTTGTACTTGTTTGTTACAAAGTACAAGGAATAATATCTTAATCACAAAGTTATTAAAAATGGAACTCTTTTTAAATTAATGAATGTGCTATTCTTTCCTAGTTGTCATTGTCTTTTTATTAGTGGCTTTTAATGTTAGTTGTGACATATAATGTTTTTGAAGGTAAGTTTAGTCAATGCAGTAATTATGGTATAACCTTAATATAAGATCAAGATTCAGAATAATTTCGTTCACTGATTTTCACATTGAACTTGGTTTGACAACTTTAAGTTGGCATCACTCATGTTTAAAATTATGAATTTTTTTTAAAATGGGTGTTTAAAAAAATTTAAATGTTATGAGAATATAGTAAATAGAAGTCATGTTAATGTGAACTTTGTTCTAGAATTTTGTGAGACAATCATGAGCATCTTTTAGACTAGGCAGAGCTTTATGTTGATTTTTAAATTATATATTTGAAGAAATGATTACTGATTTTCTCTTTATTATTTATTCTTTTATCCTAAAATGTTTATTAACTATAATAGTAATTTCAAGCCAGGCTATAGAGTATATATTTTTAAACTGTGCTTTCTAAAAATAGTTTTTGAATTCTCTGTAGTTGGTCAAAGTGAAATGTGCATACCCATTTGTTCTTCACACCTCCTTTCCCCCTTGAACCTATCTCTGTCTCTTTCTCTCACTTTTAAGACACATGTATTTTTTTCTAGAATCTTTATGAAATGGGTAAGAAAATGAGTTCTTAATCACAACAATTTTGAGCCATTTACAGATCTCATTATATTAAAATAAATCATAAAGCTAATTATTAATTCATTGAGCCTTCTGATTGAACTCGAAGACCTAAATGTGTCTTAGCGTGTATTGACTAGACCTTTTATGCAAACTTCAGGAAGTTCTAGCTCCTGATTTACATTTCAATAATGAAAAAATAATTGTCCTTTTAAATAATGTATCTTTAAATTATTAGTTGACCTGATAACTAAGTGATAACAAATACTTAAAATTGAGTTTAAGTATATTCTTTGTATATGCAGTTCTACTGAGTTGGAAGAGGAGTTTTAAATATGTATACTAGGCACTGGTGGATCTTAACATTTTTTGGATTTTAGAATCTGAATGATAGATTACTTTGAAAAACTTTGCTTAAAATTTAAAAATCATTATTTTAAATACTATAAAAACAAATGGATTATTATGAAAATAGTTAATTTTTCTCCTTCTGTTTTAATAATTTCATTTATTTTTAAAAATACCTTAAGCTTTCAGAGGTATTTTGGGAAGTGGAATTTTCTCATAACTGAAGGCTAGCTATGCTTTTTGTTCAATATTGTAACCACCAGACTTTTAACAAAATGTTAAAGTCTTTAACAAAAGTAACATAGTCACGAGTTTGAAACATTTTTATTTTATAAATACATGAATTAAAAGTTTTGGATCCAGGATGCCTTACATAGGATATAAGGAACCTGTCAGGTGCGTATCTTTTATAGCATTTACCACATTCTCTTTACATGTCTCCTCCCCGTCTTTTTTTTTTTATTCCAGTACCTGCTCATTAACTTTAATTATTTTCTATAGTGTTTAATATAGAGTATTTTTTAAAGAAAATCTGTTGAAAGAAGGAAAAGTTTACACAATTGCATCATCTACTGTCAGTTATGTATTTAAATGTAGTGCAATTTATGAATCACATATCAATGTCAACATATTTTGTGAGAGTTTGCAGACTCTTTAATGTTAATGAAAACATTAAATTGAAGTTTTCTGTGGTTAATCTGAGTTGTATTAGCTTACAAAGTTTGAATTCTTCCTTAGAACTTCAATGAAACAGATAGCCTTCAGCCTCCCAAGTAGTTGGGATTATAGACATGTGCCACCATGGCTGGCTAATTTTGTATTTTTTGTAGAAGTGGGGTTTTAGCATGTTGGTCAGGCTGGTCTCAAACTCCTGACCTCAGGTGATATGCCCACTTTGGCCTCCCAAAGTGCTGAGCTTACAGGCATGAGCCACTGCACCTGGCCAAGTTGTGCTCTCTATAGAATCTAAGAAGTCTTGTAGAAAGGAAAGGAAAATATGTTTGTGTTAAGCATAGCTTTTCCCAGATATGTTTTATCATAGTACTTTTGTTTGAGTGACTCCTATTAACAGCACATGTAATATATTTATGTATTTATTTATAATGTATATATTCTATAGGATAGTGAAACAAGTTCGAAAAAAGGCCTTCTAGACTTGACGAACCTTCTTTAAAATCATACAATACCTTAATGAATGATTTAGTCTCAAATCCGATGGATAAAGTCAGAAATAGTGTTATGAACCATTATGGGTTTATGAAAGTATCATTAATTAAAATAATTGTTTCAAAGACTTCACTTTCTGAAGTTCTGTTCAGAGACTTGATAAATAATTACATCTAAAAGATGTTGCTAAAACTGAGGAAAGCAGTAGTGCATTTAAATTAACATTCCAACACAGCAGGCAAGCCCTCAAACTGGATCTCTTAAACTAACTTCGATATGTGGTATTCTCACAGGAGCATTTGCTAATACCTTCTACTTGAACAATGAATCTGCCTCAGACTTTACCCTTCTTTCGTTTTTGCTTGGACTTGTGTCTTATCAATAGTTATTTTATCACATAAGGTCATTTTTAAGTGAAACTGCTGAAAAAAAAAACAGGAGTTTAGGTCACTGCTAAAAAAACATTGGTTATTATAGTAAAATAAATCATAAGGCTCAGTATTCACTGAGAGTTCTGATTGAACTTGAATACCTAAGCATTTCTAAAAGTGAGGAATTTTTGAGAATTTAGAAAACTTTTGCCTGCTTTTTTAAGTTAACAGTTATTGCCAGTCTGATATATAACAAATCGAGAGCCCAGTCACTACCGAAATGTTAGTGATTAATGGAAATACTTGTATATGAGTATACAATCCCCTCAAAAATAATTCTCTCAACTTTAAAATCACTATTAAGGCCAAGACTTAGACTGATATGTAATCATCTTAACTGAACAATATGTTTGTGAGGATTTGTTTGTACCCTTACCCTTCTTTCTTGATCAAATTAGAGGGCTAATAGTTTGATTTTCAACTCAGTACTTATTAGACTGCAGACCCTAAAATAACCAGTAAATGGGATTAGTTCGAAGTTTTTCAAATATGAATAGCTAAATATTGATTGTTACATTTGAACTATTTTAATTCCTTCTCTGTTAAAAACAAAACAAAAAACCTCTTGGCTGGACACGGTGGCTCACTCTTGTAATCCTAGCACTTTGGGAGGCCAGGGCAGGTGGATTGCGAGATCAGGTGTTCAAGACCAGCCTAGCCAACATGGTGAAACCCCGTCTCTCTAAAAATAAAAACATTAGCCAGGTGTGGTGATTGGTGCCTGTAATCCCAGCTACTCCGGAGGCTGAGGCAGAGAATCAGTTTTACCTGGGAGGCAGAAGTTGCAGTGAGCCAAAACAAAACAAAACTCACCTCTTAAATGTAAGAATTTAATAATTTTAAGTGGCGGAAGAATTTTATTATAATTATCTCCCACATTTGGCTCTTCTATTTATAGTTTATTCTGTCACCAAATACTTGCCTACATTTCATTATGGGGCATGAGAACCTAACTCCTATGTCCAAGGACAATGAATGAAACTACCTTGATAAATTTTGTTTAGTCTTTTACCATTACAGTTGCCTTAATATCCTTTATTTAGTGATAGCATTCTTCTACCTTTATTCATCATCGCAGTGATAGTTCCGATTTCATATTGTGATGACTTATTTGTTTAAAAAAGGTAGTAGCTGACTGGATAATGTAGTCAGCTTATAGTTTTTATATGGGACATTTTTTAAGGCTTAAAACTTGGGCGAGTCTTCCAAAGTAATTTCTTTCAAGGCAACGTTTTTGATATAGAATTATAATTTTTTAAAGCACAGGATGTCTAGAGCAAGTTCAAGTGTGTAAATAGAAATATGTACTTGATTGCTTAATTTATGTTATCATCTTACCTACCAACCCCTTTTTAATATACGTAGAAATTAAAATAACAGTCAGAAATACAAGAAAATTACAGTCAAGAAGGAGGTTTATGGAAAGTCATATTGCCCAACAGTAACAGGAAAATTTATTCTTGAGCACTCAGCCATAATTGTTCCTTACCAGCATTTCTTTGGTTTATTAAATGATAATTTGTATATATAGTATCTGCTTATATTTTGTCAGTTTTTCCAGCTTCACAAACCTGTTCAAAATGATAACATTTATTTATTAAGTAATCATAATTAAAGTGATGCAGCTGTTTACATAAAGGAACTTTTATTTAAACATATTTCTATTTAAACAATTTAAACATATGTATTTAAACATATTTTAAATGTTTAAATTTTATGAAGTTTTACTTTATGATTTTGCTTATATTTTTAAATAATTTTAGATTGTCCTAAAACTTACTTCAAGAGTCTGACATGTTTCCACTTAATTCATTTATTTCTTTGTTTTTAGTGGGAGATTTTGATAAGATCTGGCGAGAACACTGTGAGGATGAAGAAACTCTTTGTGAATATGCTGTTGCAATGAAAAATTTGGCAGATAATCATTGGGCAAAAACTTGTGAGGGCGAAGGTCGTATTGAATGGTGTTGTAGGTAAGTACTTTTATGAATTAACATTTTTGGTTTCTAATGTGTTGTTGAAACTCTTAATTCTAAATAATGCTGTGTATAATTCTTAGTACCAAAGTAGAATACCAGAAATACTGTGAAAGAGATACTGTCTTTTAAACAACTTTTTGCCCTTTAGCTTCACTTTCCCTAGGTCTGTTTTATTCATCTTTTTAAATAAAACTATTTTTGACATACTCTACTAAAAATACAAAAATTAGCCAGGCATAGTGGCATGCACCTGTAATCCCAGCTACCAGGAGGCTGAGGCAGGAAAATCACTTGAACCTGGGAGGCGGAGGTTGCAGTGAGCTGAGATCACACCACTGCACTTCAGGCTGGACGACAGAACGAGACTCCATCTCAAAAAAAAATATGGCTTTAAATTCATTTAATACATTTAAATACAATACATTTAAATATAACAATACTTGACTCATTAATAAGTTATGATATAGAAATTTCTTTAGATAGGGCCGGATGCAGTGGCTCATGCCTGTGATCCCAGCACTTTAGGATGCCGAGGCGGGCAGATCATGAGATCAAGAGATCAAGACCATCCTGGCCAACATGGTGAAACCCCGTCTCTACTAAAGTACAAAAATTAGCTGGACGTAGTGGTGCGTGCCTGTATTCCCAGTTACTCAGGAGGCTGAGGCAGGAGAATTGCTGGAACCCTGGAAGTGGAGGTTGCAGTGAGCTGAGATTGCACCACTGCACTCCAGCCTGGCGCCTGGCAACAGAGAAAGACTCTGTCTCAAAAAAAAAAAGAAAAGAAAAGAAAGTTATTTAGATAATTTAGATTCAAGTAAAAGTGAATTCTAAAATTTAAAGTCTTAAAACATCTTAAAATTTTTTAAATCTTAAATTTTTGATGTACGATTCAGTTGTGATGTGTGCCAGTGACATAAAGGAAATGGGAGAGTAAACCAGCCCTACCGAGTCTGAAGACCTTGAAGTAGTGGCTTGCTGGCATGTTTCAGAAACAGCCAGGATACCAGTGTGACCAGAGCAAACAGAGGGAGAGAAGTAGAAAATAGAATAGTGAACAGCTAGATTTTGTAGGGTCTTGTGGACCATTTTAAAGACATTGGCTTTTACTCTGAGTGAAATGAGAAGTCACCGAATATTTTGACAAAAGAAGTGACAGGATTTTATTCGCCTTTTGCAAGGTGTCAAGAAATCTTAAGAATTAATTTTTGTGTAAATAATAGACTATAGGAAGGGCAAGGGTGTCAGTAAGGGAACCCAGTTAGAAGACTACTTCAATAATCATGGCACGAAATTATAGTTAAACAGTTTGGTTGGTGAATGAGATAGTGAGTTTGACAGGACAGTATTGTACTAGGATTAATGTTCGAATAAGTATAATGACTCAGAGAGGAGCCAGGGAGGTGAGGGGGCATACATTTTAGTGATTATGATGATATAAGGGAATTGAAAATAAAAGGAATAGTGAAAAGGTGGTACAGTCAGTGGATTGTGGAGTCAAAGAATAATGGAGTTAAGGAACTAAAGAAAGGCACCAGAATAATAGGAAATGGGTGGTTGGAATTAAATGTTTGGTTTTATTTGCTTGTTTCTAGAGACAAAATGGTTATAAATCTCATGTTATACAGAATATACATTTTCTTCCTTGAGTTAAGAAACACAAAATAAGGCTTATTACTGAACCAAATAGTTCCTCTGTAACAGAAAGTGGCAGTGTAATCCAGTCAGGAAGTCAGCACTATCACTGTTTAAGACCATCACTGTTGGATTTTTAGCAGTAGTGGTTTTTGTTGTTGTTTTTTTGTTTTTGTTTTTGTTTTTGTTTTTGTTTTTTTGAGACAGAGTCTCACTTTGTTGCCCCGGCTGCAGTGCAGTGGCGTGATCTCAGCTTATTGCAACCTCCTCCGCCTCTTGGTTTCAAGCAGTTCTCTGCCTCAGCCTCCTAAGTAGCTGGGATTACAGACACCAGCCACTGCACTTGGATAATTTTTGTATTTTTAGTAGAAACAGAGTTTCACCATCTTGGCCAAGGTGGTCTTGAACTCCTGATCTCGTGATCTACCCGCCTTGGCCTCTCAAAGTGTTGGGATTACAGGTGTAAGCCACCGCACTCGGCAATAGTACTGTTTTTAAATTAGTATTACAATACAGCAGGTAACCCCTCAAACTATATCTCTTAGATGAACTTTAATATGTGGTATTCTCATAGGAGCATTTTCTTATACCTTCTACTTCAATAGTGACTCTACCTGAAACTTCACTCTTCTTTCTTTTTCCTTGGATATGTGTTTTATCAATGTTATATTATCACAGGTCATTTTTAAGTAAACTGTTGAAAAAAATCATTAATAGGAATTTAGGTCATAGTGTTAAAAAAAAAAAAACAGTGGCAAGATATGGTTAAATTTCTTTCTTTCTTTTCTTTTTTTTAACTGTCAGAAGTAATACTAAGAGAAGTTTTATAGTGTTTTTACTTTAAACCTAAAACCAGGTTGGGGGAAAAGACTTTGAAACAATGTTACATTTTGAAACTTGAGTTACTTATAATTTGATCTATATGTAATTTTTTCTCTTTTTGATAATTCTAAAAGCCATGTCTGTTTGAAAGCTGAAGTGGTCTAAGAGTTAGACAAAAGTGTCTTTCTGGTTATACTTTTAAAACTCATGGGAATATGTTATATGAAGTAAGCCTTACTGACATCCTGCTAAGGACAGAGTAATAAAATTTTATATGTAATATGATGCCTTAAAAACCAGGAAAAACCCAGAACCTAAAATACATATATATTACTTTAGGTTTTATATGTGTGTGTGTGTGTGTGTGTGTGTGTGTGTGTATTTTTAAATATATATATACACACACACAAAACAGGAAAAATACAATATAAAGGTATAACTGTACCTTCAGTAAAGGAATCTGCCTTTTTTAGCTCTTTAAATACAAAGAAATATATGCTATAAACACATTATTTCCTGAGCTATTTGAAAGTAAATTGCAGGTAACATTGTATTTTATCCCTAAATCTATTAGTACACATCTCCTAAGAATTAGAAATTTTTCTACGTAACCACAACACCATCATCAGATTAAGACAGTTAACAGTAATCTTCTAATTTTCTAAAATACCTTGTTCATAAGTTCAGATTTTTCTGTCTTCAAAATGTATTTTTAAATTATGTATATATATATATATATTTTTTTTTTCCCTAAATTCAGTAAAGTCTCATACATTGTATTTGATGGTTACAATTATTAGGTTCTTCTTTTTGTTTTTCATAACATTGAGTTTTTAGATAAATGTCATTTAATTTGTAGAATATCCTACCTTCTGCATTTTCCAATTGTTGGTTCTGGCTGGTTAATAGTGTTGTTCGAGTAATCTATATATCTTTACTGATTTTTCTTTCTCGGTTTTTTAATTAATTACCAAGAGATGTTTCTAAGATACCATTTTTCTCAGTTTTTCTGTAATAATTATTTGGCTCTTTAGAGATTTAATTTTTCTGTTCAAGTTCTCTGTGCTTTTATACATTTGGGTTGTCTTTTTCTCTATTTTTTTTTTAATGTATAATCGTTATTTTAAAGTTTTTGTCTGCTTATGATGAAATGTCTTATCTGTGGCTCTGTTTCTTTTGGGTATTTTTTCTTTTGGTTATAAATCATTTTTTCTGCTTTATGTATGGTAATTCTTTTTTTATACTGGCATTGTGTTTAGAAGAGATTGGCATGAATTTTTTTCTCCAGAGAGGCATGCTTTTTTTACTCTGATAGGCAGCTAGAATTAAAGACTGAACACTCTGATACCATCAAGAGTTGAGCTGTGTTGGAACTGGATGATCTCTTTAGATGGTTTCAGTTCACTTTTGGTTTCAAGTGCTTTGATAGTGAATCAGTCGTGTTCTGTGTGTATTACAGATGCAGCCTTCTTGCAGGACATAAGCCTAATCTTTTTCTCCTTTTCAGTCCCACTCCCAGCCTCCAGTGCTCTTGCTGCCTTCACATACTCATAAATAGACCTATGGAGGGAATCAGGAGAAGAATGGAGATAATTAATATATTTGAGTTTCTTAAAGATTTCAATCTTCCAAGCATTTGTTAAAAGCTCTGCCATTCCCCTTTAATCCAGCAGAGTATTTCTATCCTAGAAGACTTGATCCTTTGCAGCTTGCTTTCTATTTCAGCAAATGCACCAGTGTCCGTGATTCCTTCTCATTTTGAAAGTACTTGTGCTTCTCTGTAATTTAGTTCCTTTAGTCCCCTTTGCATTCTTATCTCTCATGATTTCTTTTTAGTATATTTTGGTGGAGGGGGGAAGGCGAGTTACTTATTTTTGAGACAGAGTTTTGCTCTTGTCACCCAGGCTGGAGTGCAATGGCACGATCTTGGCTCACTGCAACCTCTGCCTCCTGGGTTCAAGCAATTCTCCAACCTCAGCCTCCCAAGTAGCTGGGATTACAGGCATGTGCCACCATGCCCTGCTAATTTTTGTATTTTTAGTAGAGATGGGGTTTCACCATGTTGGCCAGGCTGGTCTCAAACTCCTGACCTCAGGTGATCTGCCTGCCTCACCCTCCCAGAGTATGCATTACAGGCAAAAACCTCAGCACCCAGCCTAATACATTGTTTTTTAAATTGTATCGTATGAGCTGTTCTGATAATCTGTATCCTAATTCCTAACTAGTTTTGTGTCCTACATTCAGGATTATCTGATTGTTTTCTTATGGGACCAATTATTTATTTCCTCAATCTCATTTATTTCCTGTAAACTGAAAGTTGGGTCTAAAGGATTGATTCAGGTCAGATATTTTTGCAAAAATATCTATTAGGTGACGTTTCATACTTCATTTTTCATCATATTAGTAGGTTTTTATTGTGAGGTATACCACCATTAGAGATTCTGAATGTCATTTGCTTAAGGTGATATCTACTCAATCTTTCCATTGTAAATTTATGTTATCCCTTTACAATTAACAAGTAATGTGAAGACTGATGTTTTGGCTTGTGGATCAACCCTCCCTTCTGACAGTCTTTCAATAGTTTTACTTCCATTTATTAAATTATAATTCTGGGGTTACAAAATAATTATTTTAAAAATTGTATTATTTCTTGACATTGGCTGGCATTCTTTTGTAAATAAGAGCTTTCCTTTATAAACAGTAAATGATGATTACATGTTATACAGAAAAGCAGAATAAAAAAATATGTAATTCTGTTTAATTGCCAGTTTTCACAAAAGTAATTGGTATAATAGTCGATTACAATTAGTACAAGTGGGTTGTGTGGTTTTTTTTGGAATATCATTGTAACATCTTGGATTTTTATTTATTCCATTTTTTATTAGTCTTTTTCGGGGAGTGGGGTGTTCAAATAATTTCATATTAGGTAGCAGGAGCTCAAAGTTTTCTTCTGTGTGTTACATCACCTGTGCACTTTTCTGGCTATCTAGTGCAAAGATGAGTATTTGCTTCCCCTTGTCAAGACTTGGAATCAAACTGTTTTTTCAGGGAGTCCTAGTTTCATTTAGTGGGAAATGGCATTTGGAAAGTAACATCCGTGCACTAGATGTGCATGGGGTGTGGTTTATTCTGCATCTTTTTGATAAAGAGAATTAGAAAAATAATATATGTTATTTAATATGTAGTCATATATAAATATTCAAATTCCTAGTTGATTTTTTCCACTCCAATTTAATTATTATAAGATTTTTGTTTTAACAACTTTATTTTATATTTGTTTAACTTCTTTGTTTTCTGTTTCTGTTCTGTCACACTGAAGGACTTGGTTCTGAATTACATTAATATGTTAGCTTTTCCTAAAATTTACATAAAATGATTTAAAATTGCACTACCAATCTTCTAAAAATAAATAACTGAATAAAATTTAAGATTTCTTTACAGTTCTTTTGTCTTTAGAACATATACCACCAAGGATCAGAATACATGCTTTAAAGTTGCTTGAAACAGTTCTTTTCTGTATGATTGTAATACCAATTTTCTATACAGTTGATTTCACTTTATTTTCAGTTTTGGGGTTTTTTGTGCTTATTTTAATTTTGGAAAATATAAAACATTTTACACGGTTCAAAAGTCAAACTTTATAAAAAGATATACTCAAAAAGGCTCCCTTTATTTTCTTCATTTACACCTGCTTCTGTTACCAACAAAGCTGGTTCCCGCAAAGATGGGGTCTTTCCCTGTTCAGTGTCATGAAACCAGTACACAAAACCAAAAGTGAGGATCAATAAGTGCAGGCTTTGTTTGATGGCTATGGAATTGAGAAGCAGACATGACTCACAATTCAACTTTTCCACTACTGAGGGGCTGGGTGGGAGGTTAAAATAGAGGGTTTTCTAATGAAGGCATTGGACATTAAAAGCAAGAGTATAAATACTCATGTCTTTTCTGGAAATGGGCAGTGAACTTTCCAGAACTGGAGTGCCACCTTCCATTGTGTCATTTTATGGCTTCTTCTGGTTGTTGTTATGGTCATTGCCAACTGTCATGGTACTGGTGGGTGTACCATTTCATTTAGCATGATTACAATGAAATGTAAGGTCTTTTCATGAGGTCAGATATCTTGGTTCTAACTGGTCTCAGCTGGTCCGATTACAAAGGAAACTTTTTATTACAGGTATCCTGTTTCTTAAAGATAAGCAGAGTTGGGACAGGTCAGAATTCAGCTATGTCAGATAGGCATTAGACCAGGTAACACCTCCTGTGGATAACCATTTTCATTTGTCTTTTTTTTTCTTTTTATCCTACTAGTGTTTGTTTTTGCAAAAATAAACAAATTCATACACATGTACATATGCATATGTATATATATCCACCCTTTCTTATCTCTGTAGGTGGTAGTGTGTTGTATACTGCTATATACTCTTTTTTTTTTACTTAATAATGTAACATGAGAATCACTCTGTTTGGTATTGGTCAGGAATCTCCAGAGAAACAAGCAATAGGATATGTCTGTCTGTCTGTTTAGTAAGATTTCTTATAAAGAATTAATGCATATGATTATCGAGTTTGTCAAGTCCCAAGAACTGCAAGGTGGGAATCCACAAGAGCTGAAGGTATAGATCCAGTCTAAAGGCCAGCAGCCTCTAGGCCCAGGAAGAGCTGATGTTTCAGTTTAAGTCTGAAGGCAGAAAAAAAGCCGGTGTCCCAGTTCAAAGGTAGTCAGGCAGGAGGAATTCTCTTCAATTACTCAACAGAGAGTCAGCTTTTTTGTTCTATTCAGGCATCAACTGATTGATTGAGGCCCATTCACATTAAGGGAGGGCAGTCTGCTTCATTTAATCTCCCCATTTAAATGTTAATATCATCCCAAAACACCTTCAATGAAATATCCAAGATAATTTTTGACAGTTGATACCTAAAATTAACCATCTCAGCTATACAGATATATTCCTCATTTTCATTACTTGTTTACAAGCTTTTGCTGTTACAAATAGTTGCTGTAATGAATAACTTTGTGTATATGCATTTTGTATTTTTGTCATGGTATATTTTTAGATTTCTAGGTGTGGAATTGTAGGAATGGAGACTAAATGCATATGTGATTTTATTAGATACTGCCAAATTGCCCTCTGTAGAGGTTATATCATTTTACCGTTTCACCAGCAAATAAATAAATAAATAAGATTACCCATTTCTCTATAACTTCACCAACATAGTGTATGACTCAGCTGTTGAATTTTTCTCTGATAGATGAGAATGGATATCTCTCTAGCATGAATTTATTTTACATTTCTCTTATGAATGAGGTCAAGTACCTTTTTATGTATTTAGGAATCATTTGCCTTTCTCATTTTTTGTGAATTATGTGATTTTTTTTTGATAGTTTTTTATTTTTTCTATTGACTTTTGGTCTCTTAATTTTTCTTGATTTTTTTTTTTTAGAGCTCTTTATATCATTTATGTGCCCTTTATCTTTGACTGTATCTTTTGCTATGCAGAAAGTTTTTATTTTTACATAGTTAGATGTATCAGTCATATGGACTACGCAGTGGTGGTTCCATAAGATTGTAGTTTTACTATACATTTTCTATGTTTAGATACACAGATACTTAACCATTGTGTTACAGTGGCCTACAGTATTCAGTATGGTAACATGCTGTAGACGTGTAGTAGGCTGTACCATCTAGGTTTAAGTATACTGTGGTGATTTTACAAGGAAGTTACCTTATTGATGCATTTCTCAGAACATATCCCCATTGTTAAGCAACACATGACTATATTCTAACAGGCTGTTGGCATGTGTGTAGGTAGATAGATGATTTTGATCTATCAGTGTTTTACATTCTACCATTTTATTGAATTTTCTGTTTATATGAGTTTATGATTGGTTCTCTTATCATAAACTCATATTGGGTTGTCTGGGTATATCCATTTTGTCATCTGTAAATACACAAAGTTTTATTTCTTTCTCTCCTGTTTGACTAAATCTTTTTCTCTTGTCTATTAAATAGCTATACTTTATTCATTTTGCAATAATGTGTATGGCATATCCTCATTAAATACATTGCTGGCTTTTTGGCTGGTATGTATATATTATATACATACATATTATTAAGGAAGTGTTTACCAATTTATATTTTATGGTGTGTTTATATTAGGAATGGATATTGGATTTTGTTGAATTACCTTTCAGTATCTATAAAGAAGAATAAATGTGTCGTCTTCTTAGATTTATGAATATAGTGAATTATATTAGTGGATTTTCTATTGCTGAACCATCCTTGCATTCCTGAAATACATCTCATTTGGTCATATTTAGCTCTGTTTGCTAAAATTTAATTTCATATTTTTATTGATACTATGTGTTATTGGTCTTTATTTTTATAGTCTTTATTAGATATAAGTGTCCTTGTAATTTTGCTCCCTGAAAATGCATTTGGAAAAATGTTTTTGTTTCTATGGTTTGGAGCAGTTTGAGTACTTTTGGGGTTGTCTCATGTATCAGTGAAATTTTAATTTGTAGAGGTGACTGAGGGAAAACATGGAGAGATCATCAATGCCATTGAAATAATTATTTATTACTTCTGTTTCCTGAGAGAAGGAGGCAAACCACACCATGCAGGACAGAGAAAGCACCAGATTTAGTCAGGAGTCAGAAGCAGGAGCTAAAGGAAAGCCTAGACCAGAGCTGTAACTGACTATTTTGTGGAAAAGGCAAGGCAGGGTGGAGTAGACTGTTTAGGATTGGCTAGGTTGAATAATTTAAGTGGGCTTAAGGGACTAGGGGCTGTCCTTTGTCTGGTATATAGTCTTGAGTTGATTTAGTAGTGGGTAATTATTGGTTTATGTATAAAAGTTAGATAGCAGTTGGCTTGCATATGAGATATGTTTTCCCAAATAGGTTTACTGCATTAAGGAATTAGCTGGTCCTGTGAGGGGCAGTCTCTCTCTGGATGTATAAGCACACCCCTCCAACTCCTGTACCAAAATATCAAAATATGAAAGATACAGAAAGTATAAAAGAAACATGATTAATACAGGAGTTATTTGGTTTTTGAAGGCTTGTACTGGTGCTTTTTGGTGAGATTAACTCATAACTGTTTCATCATTGGATTTTCATTTTGTTTAACTTTATTTCTACTGAGTCAAATTTAAGAAACTTTTCTATATATTTGGTATATTTTTCTGGAAAAAACAGTTACACAAGTTAAAGAATCTTTTTATGTGTTTGTTGATACTCCTTTCTTTTGCTTTATTTTTCTAATCCTTTGAGTTGTGTTTATTTTATTTATTTTTATTTTGTTTGTGTTGATATAAAGTGTCTGAATTTTCATCAGATTGCTATTTTAGTTGCATTCCTTAGCTTCTGACTTGTAGTGCTTTCATCATTATTATTATTATTTTAGATATTCTGTGATTTTATTAGTATTTGCCCTCTGACCCAAGTTATTTCTTTTAAATTGCAGGTAGAATGGGTTTCTTGTTCTTGGTTAATTCTAGTTTAATTGCATTGCAGTTGTATAATTTTGTCTGAATTATTTTTTCTTTATGGCTTTTACTACAGTTTTTTTCATGACTTAATACACATATATGGTAATTTTTGTGACTATTCCATGTGTACTTAAAAAGAAGCTATACTCTCTGAGTGCAAAGTTCATCTTCTACCAATAAGGGTAAACTTTTTTAGGTTTTTTAGGGCTTCTATAACCTTTTCATTCACTTGATTGAAAGTGGAATGTTAAAGTTCCCTATTGTTGGCATTTGTCTGTTTTTCCATACATCTCGTGGAATTTCTGCTTTGTAAAGGTGGCTGTAGGATAAGTGGTAGATAACTATAATAGTTACTTATTCACTGGGAATTAAAGTGAATTGAATGCCCTTAGCATTTTGAAGTACCCTTTTTTTTAGTGAATTAATGCTTTTTATTCCCTACTTCTTCACTAGCGTTTCCTAGTCATCTCATAGATGAAGTTCATCGTCCAGTAAATCCTTTAAAAATAACTTGGGGCTGGGCGCAGTGGCTCAAGCCTGTAATCCCAGCACTTTGGGAGGCCGAGGCGGGTGGATCACGAGGTCAAGAGATCGAGACCATCCTGGTCAACATGGTGAAACCCCGTCTCTACTAAAAATACAAAAATTAGCTGGGCATGGTGGCGCACGCCTGTAGTCCCAGCTACTAGGGAGGCTGAGGCAGGAGAATTGCTTGAACCCAGGGGGCGGAGGTTGCGGTGAGCCGAGATCGTGCCATTGCACTCCAGCCTGGGTAACAAGAGCGAAACCCCATCTCAAAAAATAAATAAATAAATAAATAAATAACTTGGAATTATTATGTTCTCTGAGTTTGCCCATCTTACAAACTGGTTTTGTATAATTTTGTTACAAGATACATAATTTGGACGGATATAAAATCCTTCACTCACACTTTATTTCCTTCAACTTCTGAAAAACTGTTACTCTACTTATTTTGTATCTTGTTCCCTCTCTCCTCTGGGTCCTTTTTCTCCCTTGCTCTCTGCTGAACCTTTTGAGAGTCAGCTGCAGAAATTATGAGACTTTTATTCCTGAATACTTCAACGTGTATCATGTAAGAATATTCTTCTATGTAATCATAATACAACTGTCACACTCCAGCAATTTAGCATGAATGTAATGCTAACTAATGTAATTCATAATCAAATTTCCCCCGTTTTCACAATAATGTTCTTTATACCTGGATTTTTTTTTCAATCCAGTATCTTATCAGAGATAACTCATTGCACTTCATTAAGTCTTTTTGATCTTTAATCTAGAAAAATTCTTCACCATTTTTTTCTTTTATTTTTTGTCTTTTTATGATGAGGCTTCCCCCCACCGCCCCAAGACAGAGTTTCACTTATGTTGCCCAGGCTGGAGTGCAATGGTGCGATCTTGGCTCACTGCAACCTCTGCCTCCTGGGTTCAAGCGATTCTCCTGCCTCAGCCTCCTGAGTAGCTGAGATTACAGGCACTCACCACCATGCCCAACTGATTTTTATGTTTTAGTAGAGATGAGGTTTCACCATGTTGGTCAGGCTAGTCTCCAACTCCTGACCTCAGGTTATCTACCTGCCACAGCCTCCCAAAGCACTGAGATAACAGGCATGAGCCACTGCGCCCAGCTGATACAGCCATTTTTTAAAAGTCAACATTTTATAGCTTGCCTCTCAATTTGGATGTGTGTAGTTTTTTTGTGATTAAGTATAAGTGTATCATTAGCGAGGGTTTTGCATGAGTGATGTTTTGTCCCTCTCAGTGTAATACTTCAGGAGATACATGATGTATTTACCCCAAGGTTGGTTGGTTGATCTCTCTTAAGTAGACTTTTTTTTAGAGCGGTGGGTTTACAACACAGTTGACCAGAAACCCATGATAAAATTGACCAGAAAGTACAGAAAGTTCCCATTTACAACCCACTCCCTCCCAAACATGCATAGTCTCCCCTACTGTCAGCATCCAGCCCCAGAGTGGTAGATTTGTTACAGTTGTTGAACTTACATTAATACATCATTATCACCCAAAGTCCATAGTCTACCATAGGGTTCATTTTTGGTGCTGTACATTCTCTGGTTTTTGAAAAATGTATAATGATATGTATCCTCCATTATAGTATCATACAGAACAAACTGTCCTAAAAATTCTTTGAGCTGGCCTGTTCACCCCTCTACAACCACCAGCTTTTTTACTGACTTCATAGTTTGCCTTTTCTGGAAGTCATATAGTTGTTAGGAATCATGAAGTTTGTAGCTTTTTCTGATTGGCTTCTTTAGATTTAATTAGCTTTTAAGGTTCTTCTCTGTCTATTTATGGCTTGATAGTTTATTTATAATGCTGAATAATATTCTGTTGTCTAGCTGCATCACAGTTTATCCATCCACCTGTGGAAGGACATCTTGGTTGCTTCCAAGTTTTGATAATTGTATCTAAATCTGTAAAAAGTGTAACATTTTTCATTCTCATCAGCACTTAATAAGCATTCCTATTGCTTCCAATCTGTATATCTTCTTTGATGAGATGTCTGTCCAGGTCTTTTGCCTATTTTTAAAATTTATTTGCTTTCTTACAGAGTTTTAAGAATTCTTTCTATATTTTGGATAACAGTTCTTTATCATATATGTCAGTAGTCCCCAACCTTTTTGGCACGAGGGACTGGTTTTGTGGAAGACAGTTTTTCCATCAACTAGGCTGGGGGCAGGTGGTTTTGGGATGATTCAAGCATGCTACATTTATTGTGCACTTGATTTCTATTATTAGTACATTGTAATCTATAATGAAATAATTATACAACTCATAATAATGTGGAATCAGTGAGAGCCCTGAGCTTGTTTTCTCACAATTAGACAGTCCCATCTGGGGGTGATGGGATACAATGACAGATTGTCAGGCATTAGATTCTCATAAGGAGCATGCTACCTAGATTCCTCACATGTACAGTTCACAACAGGGTTCACCCTTCTATGAGAATCTAATGCCATCCCTGATCTGACAAGAAGCAGAGCTTAAGCGGTTATGCGAGCACTGGGGAGCAGCTGTAAATACAGATGAAGCTTCACTGACTAGCCTGCCACTCACCTCCTGCTGTGCAGCCCAGTTCCTAACCCTCCAGAAGTGGGGGTTTGGGACCCCTGATACATATGATTTGCAAATATTTACTCACTGTCTGTGGCGTCTCTTTTCATTCTTTTGACAGTACCTTTCACAAAGCAAAAAAATTTAATTTGGTGACATTCAGCTTACTGTTTTTTTTTTCATGGATCACGCCTTTGGTGTCATATCCAAAAAGTCATCACCATACCCAGTGCCATCTAGATTTTCTCCTGTGTTACCTTCTAGAAAGTTTGTAGTCTTGCATTTTACATTTATGTTGTATTTCCAGTTAATTTTTGTGAAAGGTATAAGGTCTATATCTGAATTTACTTTTTTTTCTTTTTTGCATGTGGATGTCTAGTTCTAGCATGACTTGTTGAAAAGATTATATTTTTTATTCATTGTATTATTGCCTTAGCTCCATTTTCAAAGATCAGTTTATTTTTGTGGGTCTATTTTTGCACTCTCTATTCTGATCCATTGATGTGTTTGTCTTCTCTTTCACCATTACCACACTGTCTTGATTACTGTAGCTTTGTAGTAAGTCTTGAAGTTGCTAGTGTTAGTCCTTGAGTTTGTTTTTCTCCATCAATATTGTGTTGCCTATTCTGGGCCTTTTGCTTTTCCATAGGTGATGGTTAATGTTAGGTATTATGAATTATTATTAACAACTTTACTGATTGACATGGTACACAGATATTTGGCTGAACATTATTTCTGGATTTGTCTGTGAGGGTGTTTCCGAATGGGATTGACATTTGAATCTGTAGACTGAATAAAGCGTATTGCCCTCTCTATCGTGGGTGAGTAGCATTCAGTGTTTTGAGGCCTTCCCTCCGGCTGGGATCTACACCATTGACACTTCTGGTTCTTAGGCCTTTGAACTTAGACTACAACTTATAAAATGGTTCTCAGGCTTTACAGCTTACACATAGCAGATTGTGGGATATGTCAGTCTGCATAATCACATGAGCCAATTAGGTATCTGTTTATACCAAGATATCTATCTATCTATCTATCTATCTATCTATCTATCTATCTAAATACAGATACAATAAATTCATCCTATTGGCTTTTTTCTCTGAATATATGAATAGTTTACACACTATAATTGCAGTATTAGAGTATTCTGAATTTAACTATGTACATAGCTTTACCAGTGAGTTTTATGTTATACTTTCAGATAATTTCTTATTGTGTGTTAGCATCCTTTTCTTACAAGTTGAAAAATTCTCTTTAGCATTTCTGTTAAGGTAGATCTGGATATACACTCCTTCATCTTTTGTTTGTCTACATATTTCTCCTCTGTGTTTGAAGAATAGCTTTGCTGGGTACAGTATTCTCAGTTGAAAATTGTTTCCTTTTTTTTCCCTTCAGCACATTTAATATGTCATCTCATTCCCTCTTTGCCTGTAAGGTTTCCACTGAGAAGTGTGCTGCCAGATGTATTGGAGCTCCTTCAAATGTTATCTGTTTCTTTTCTCTTACATGCTTTTAGGATCCTTTCTTTGTCCTTAACCTGTGAGATTTTGATTTTATGCCTTGAAAGTAGTCTTATTTGGGTTGAATCTGCTTGGTGTTCTTTGATCATATCACTGCATATTTATATCTTTCTCTAGGTTTGGAAAAGCATTATTTCTTTGAGTAAACTTTCTACCCCAGTCTCTTTCTGTACTTCCTCGTTAAGACCAAGAACTCTTAGATTTGCCCTTTTGAGGCTATTTTCCAGATCTTGAAAGCATACTTTATTCTTTTTTACTCCTTTTTAATTTTTCTCTCCTGATTCTGTATTTTAAAATAGCCTGTCTTTGAGCCCACTAATTCTTTCTTCTGTCTGATGAATTCTGTTTAGAGAGTAATACATATTTAGTTCATTAATTGATTATTTCAGCTCCAAGATTTCTGTTGGATTCTTTAAATTATTTTATTTGTTGAATTTCCTGAGAGATTGATGAATTCCTTTTCTGTTTTTTTGAAATTCATTCATATTCCTCAAAAAGCTATTTGGAATTCCCTGAGAAGTCATGTATCTTTACTACTCTAGGATTGGTCATTGGTGCCTCATTTAGTCTGTTTAGCGAGGTCATATTTTCCTGACTGTTCTTGATGGTTGTGTATGTTTTTCAGTGTCTGGGCATAGAAGAGTTAGATATTTATTGCAGTCTTTTAGTCTGGCCTTGTTAGTATACATACTTTTTCAGAGGGCATTCTAAGCATTCAGAGTTACAGTATTACCTAAACCTGTAATCACTGTATCCATTTCAGCACTAGAGGGCACTGTAAACCCAAGTATATTGCAACTTCTGCAGATTCCTAAATACCCAGTCCTAATGGACTTGAGGAAGATAAAGAAGAAATTCCTAGGTTCTTTGGCAATGTCCCTCTTCTTCCCCCAAGTGGAATGTGTCTCTCTTCATGCTGAGCTGGCTAGAGTTGGGGAAGGAGTAACCGAGACACTTTTGTGGCCACCACAGCTGGCCTCTTGCTGGGTCATATTTGAAGTGCCATTGATGTTTACTGAAGGCCCAAGGCCACTTTAGTCAGCAGGTGATGAATCCTGCAGGGACTTGGGTCTGTACCCCAGGGCAGAGGATTCCCTTCCGTCCCAGGGTGGATCTGTAAGTGCCATTTGGGAACAACAGCCTGGAATCAGGGGCTTTAGGATTCTACCTGGTGCTTTGTTTTACTCTGGTTGGGCAGGTGTGCCTGGTTGCAAGGCAAAGTCTCCTGTAGTTTTCCTCTCCTTCCCCAAGGTGGAAGAAGTCTCTATACTGCACTGCCTAGAATTGGGGGAGGGGTGATACAGGCACTCCCATGGCCACCACTGCTGGTTGACACGATTGTAGTGCCCCGGGCCCACAGCCTCTGAAACCAGCACAGCATTGGGGCTCACCCAAGGACTACAGTCGCTGTGGTCTGGCTGCCACTGAAATTTGTTGGGACCCCAAGGCCGCTTTATTCAGCCAGTAGTGAAGCAGGCTAGGATTCAGATTTCTCCCACCAGGGCAGCAGACATCTGTCTGGTTCAAGGATGGTCTAAGTGCCCCCTATGGGCACCAGTAGAATTCTGTCCAGTGCTGTGTTCCACTGTGACAGGGCAACATGGAGTTTCAGTGCAAAGTCCCACAGTTACTTCACTCTCCCTCCCTAAAACACAAAGATTATCTCTCTGGGCTTTGCTGCCTCAGCTTGAGAGAAGGATGGTATAGACAGTTCAAGACTGTCCTTACCGTCTTCAATGCATCCATTCTTGGTAGACTAAAACCAGTTACTGTAATCTCTTAAATGATTTATTTCTTATGAAGGTGCTCTTTTTGCATGGTTACTCAGTTTGATATTCTTGCAGGTCTAGTGGGTGATTGCTGGAAAATTCTGTTTGGCTATCCTTTCATACATTTCTCTCTCTTATGCAGTCCTTTTCTGATTCTATACTTTAGATGGCCTCCAAAGCCAACTCACTCTCAGATTTTTATTTTTTCAATAACAGGTAAAATGAAGTGGTTTTTTTTATTTCCTTGTTATGACATAGGTATGAATGGTAAGTGTTTTTATTTGCTCTCTTTAATGCTGTGTATGGTTTTTTGAGGGTATATGGGGAGACTGGAATTTAGATGGTTTTCATTATTCTATGAAAACCTAGAATTTTAGCCCTTAAAGTATTTTACTGCCAAATATCTTAGTAGCTGTTAGGTTCCACCACATAAAATTGCAATTTTCATATCTCAAGAACTTTTGAATATCACTAGATAAAATCTAAAAATGTAGATTTTATCAACTTTATTGAGGTATAATTTGTATACAATAAAAGCATCCATCTAGTGTACAGTTTAGCGGGTATTTACTATTATTTACACTTACATAACCACCACCACTGTCAAGATATAGAACATTTTTCTCCAGAAAGCTCCCTTGTACCCCTTTGCACTCTTCCCACACCCTACCCCAGGCAACCTCTAAACTGATCCCTGTCATTAGATTCTATTTGCAAAGAACACATTTTAAAACTGACCTATGGATCTTGCATGTTGAAGCTTGCATACCTCTCTGGTGTCATGTGGCTCTCATTTCTCTCTATATGTACACTAGGCTCAGGGCTTTTTCATTTGTGAATGGGTCCGCTCATCCTCTACCTAGTACTTTCAACTTCCTGTGCCTTCAATGGAGGTACATCTCTGAAGACTCATTCTGCTTTTCTCTTTCTTGTCTCCACTTATTCTGTCCTTTCTGCATAGAAAGTTTCCACTCAACTTTCTTACTTCCCTGATTTATTCCTACTTACCTTTCTAAAATCAGTTTATATTGCTGATTTTAGATTGGGTTAGGTACTTTATAGAAATAATATCTTTGTTTATCTGTTTATCATGTTTTTTATTCTTATATATAATAATTATTTGTGTCCTTTACTGAGGTAACAGTAGCTTCTTGAGGGTAACAACTGTGCCTTCTGGAATTTGTTTTGCCATCATTATGTACCTCCCCACATGATGTGTACTTAATAAATGTTTAATTCATGCTGAATAAGTTTCAACTTCTGCATATAGAGTTAAAACTAAATCTACATAGTATAAGTTAAAGAAGTCTTACATAATAGGAACTAAAAAAACTGAAGCTGAAGTAATGAGATCCTGTAAGTGTGAAGGAGAAATGGGCGTAGTTCCCTTAGACCACAGTTGTGCTTCCTGAAACCAGTTTTGCATGAATTCTTTGCTCTTCGGTTCTCTTGCTATATATTTTTGGAACTTCACCAAGCAGTGTCTGTGAAGAAAGATAATATAGCTTTGTGTAAAGTGTGAGCTATGTATAGTAAATTAGGTGCTTCATTTTAAAACTTCAAAAAGGAAAAATTTGTCAGATTTCATTCTCCTTGAGTTTAAATAGCTTTGGTAAGTATATCAGCTAATTGTTTGTAAGTGTGTATCTCCTGTCAAGTTGTTTTTTTCTTCAAGTTTACTGGTGTTAATAAATGTTTGAATTGATTCTGTGGTGCATTTTTATTTTGTTATATATGCACATATGGTGTTCAGTATTCACTGTTAGATGACATATATCGTAAATACTGAGAAAATTCTTTAGATGTATTTGCTTGTCATCAGTTTTTTATTCTGGTTAGCATTAGCAACCTGATGTAGGCTTAACTATATGGACTTAAAATATGTTTTGAAGAATGTGCATTCCAATTGTGTAAGAATTGGGACAAATAGAAATAGTCCCCTAATGGACAGGAATAATTTCCAAGTGTTATGGAAAGCAGTATTCAAACTTTTGTTCCATTTGAACTTATGCCTTTATGATATACCATTTTACCTGTACTAGATTCGTATGCTCTCTTCTCAGAGCAGATAAGAAAAATGATCTCTTAATATATTTGCAACCTAACTTTGTTATCATAAACCAAGAGGACCTGAAGAACAACTGTTGGGTTATCTGTCTACTTACTACTAGCAAAGCCAGTTTTAAATGAGCTGTGACTACTATTCTTTCTGGATGTTATCACTACATAGTGGACTTATCTAACCTTTGCTGGAGAAAGTTTTAGTCAAGAATGAAGCTCAGTAAAATATATACAAGCACATCTGTAATCCTCAAAAACATGTTTTTTATTTATTAAACAAAATTTGTAATTAGTCCTCATTGTATAGTAATTTTTTTTATTATTACTATACTTTAAGTCCTGGGGTACATGGGCAGAATGTGCAGGTTTGTTACACAGGTACCTGTGACATGGTGGTTTGCTGCATCCATCACGCCATCATCTACATTAGGTATTTCTCCTAATGCTGTCCCTCTCCTAGTCCTCCACCCCTGACAGACCCCAGTGTTTGATGCTCCCCTCCCTGTATCCATGTGTTCTCATTATTCAACTCCCACTTAAGAGTAAGAACATTTGGCGTTAGGTTTTCTGTTCTTGTGTTAGTTTGCTGAGAATGATGGTTTCCAGCTTCAATCATGTCCCTGCAAAAGACAAGAACTCATCCTTTTTTATTGCTGCATAGTCATAGTGTATATGTGCCACATTTTCTTTATCCAGTCTATCATTGATGGGCATTTGGGTTGGTTCCGAGTCTTCACTATTGTAAACAGTGCTGCAGTCATAAACATGTGTGCATGTGTCTTTATAATAGAATGCTTTGTTCTCCTTTGGGTACATACTCAGTAATGAGTTTGCTGGGTCAAATGGTATTTCTAGTTCTAGATCCTTGAGGAATCGCCGCACTATCTTCCACAATGGTTGAACTAATTTAGACTCCCTCCAACACTATAAAAGTGTTCCTATTTCTCCACATCCACAACAGCATCTGTTGTCTCCTTACTTTTTAATGATTGCCACTGTAACTGGTGTGAGATGGTATATCACTGTGGTTTTGATTTGCATTTCTCTAATGACCAGTGATGATGAGCTTTTTTTCATGTGTTTGTTGGCTGCATAAATGTCTCCTTTTGAGAAGTGTCTTTTTATATCCTTTGCTACTTTTCAATGGGGTTGTTTGGTTTTCTCTTGTAAATTTGTTTACATTCTTTGTAGATTCTGGATATTAGCCCTTTGTCAGATGGGTAGATTGCAAAGATTTTCTCCCATTCTGTGGGCTACCTGTTCACTCTGCTGATAGTTTCTTTTGCTGTGCAGAAGCTCTTTAGTTTAATTAGATCCCATTTGTCTATTTTGGCTTTCGTTGCTATTGCTTTTGGTATTTTAGTCGTGAAGTCTTTGCCCATGCCTATATCCTGAATGGTATTGCCTAGGTTATCTTCTAGGGGTTTTGTGGTTTTAGGTCTTAATCTATCTGGAGTTAATATTTGTATAAGGTGTAAGGAAGGGGTCCAGTTTCAGCTTTCTGCATATGGCTAGCCAGTTTTCCCAACGTCATTTCTTAAATAGGGAATCCTTTCTCCATTGCTTGTTTTTGTCAGGTTTGTCAAAGACCAGATGGTTGTAGATGTGTTGCATTATTTCTGAGGCCTCTGTTCTCTTTCATTGGTCTTTATATCTGTTTTGGTACCAATACTATGCTGTTTTGTCAGTAAGCCTTGTAGTATACTTTGAGGTCAGGTAGCATGATGCCTCCAGCTTTGTTCTTTTTGATGTGCTGCTGGATTCCGTTTTCCAGTATTTTATTGAAGATTTTTGAATTGATGTTCCTCAGGAATATTGACCTGAAATTTTCTTTTTAGCTGTGTCTCTGCCAGGTTTTGGTATCAGGATATACTGGCCTCATAAAATCAGTTAGGGAGGATTCCCTCTTTTTCTATTGTTTGGAATACTTTCAGAAGGAATGGTACCAGCTCCTCTTTGTACCTGTCGTAGAATTCGGCTGTGAAACCATCTAGTCTTGGACTTTTTTTGGTTGGTAGGCTATTAATTGCAGCCTCAATTTCATAACTTGTTATTGGTCTATTTGGGGATTCGAATTCCTCCTGCTCTAGTCTTGGGAGGGTGTAAGTGTCCAGGAATATATTCAGTTCTTCCGGGTTTTCTGGTTTATTTATGTAGAGGTGTTTATAGTGTTCTCTGATGGTTGTTCGTATTTCTGTGGGATCGTTGGTGATAGCCCCTTTATCATTTTTTATTGCCTCTATTTGATTTTTCTTTTTTATTAGTCTGGCTAGCAGTCTATCTAGTTTGGTGATCTTTTCAAAAAACTAGCTCCTGGAGTCATTGATTTTTTTTTTTTGATTTTTTTTTTTTGATCTCTATCTACTTCAGTTCTGTTCTAATATTGTTGTTTCTTGTCTTCTACTAGCTTTTGAATTTGTTTGATCTTGCTTCTCTAGTTTTTTCAATTGTGATGTTAGAGTGTCAATTTTAGACCTTTCCTGCTTTCTCTTATGGGCATTTAATGCTATAAATTTCCCTCTACACACTGCTTTAAATGTGTCCCAGAGATTCTGGTACCTTGTGTCTTCATTCTCATTGATTTCAAAGAACATCTTTATTTCTGCCTTCACTTCATTATTTATCCAGTAGTCATTTAGGAGCAGATATTCAGTTTCCATATAGCTCTACAGTTTTGAGTGACTTTCTTAATCCTGAGTTCCAATTTGATTGCACTGTGGTCTGAGAGATTGTTTGTTATTATTTCTATTCTTTTGCATTTGCTGAGGAGTGTTTTGCCTCCAATTATGTGGTCAATTTTAGAATAAGTATGATGTGGTGCTGAGAAGACTGTATTTTCTGTTGATTCGGAGGGAGAGTTCTGTAGATCTCTATTAGATCCACTTGGTCCAGAGCTGAGTTCAAGTCCTGGATATCATTGTTAATTTTTTTGTCTTGTTGATCTAATATTGACAGTGGGGTGTTAAAGTCTCCCACTATTATCGTGTGGAAGTCTAAGTCTCTTCATAGATCTCTAAGAACTTGCCTTACAAATCTGGATACTCCTGTATTGGGTGCATATATATTTAGGATAGTTAGCTCTTGTTGCATTGATCCCTTTACCAATATGTAATGCCCTTCTTTGTCTCTTTTGATGTTTGTTGGTTTAAAGTCTTTTTTATCAGAGACTAAGATTGCAACCCCTGCTTTATTTTGCTCTCCATTTTCTTGGTAAACCTTCCTCCATCCCTTTATTTTGAGCCCATATGTGTCTTTGCACGTGAGCTGGGTCTCCTGAATACAGCACACTGATGAGTCTTGAGTCTTTATCTAATTTGCCAGTCTGTGTATTTTAATAGGGGCATTTAGTCCATTTACATTTAAGATTAATATTGTTATGTGTGAATTTGATCCTGCCATTATGATGCTAGCTGGTTATTTTGCCCATTAGTTGATGCAGTTGCTTCACAGCATCAATGGTTTTTACAATTTGATATGGCTTTGCAGTGGCTTATATCAGTTGTTCTTTTCCATGTTTAATGCTTCCTATAGGAGCTCTTGTAAAGCAGGCCTGGTAGTCACAAAATCTCTCAGCATTTGCTTGTCCATAAAGGATTTTCTTTCTCCTTCATTTATTAAGTTTAGTTTGGCTGGGTATGAAATTCTGGGCTGAATATTCTTTTCTTTAAGAATGTTGCATATTGTCCCCACTCTCTTCTGGCTTATAGGATTTCTGCCGAGAGATTCACTCTTAGTCTGATGGGCTTCCCTTTGTGGTTAACCCAATCTTTCTCTCTGGATGCCCTTAGCATTTTTTTCTTCATTTCAGCCTTGATGAATCTGATATGTCCTGGGTTTGCTCTTCTCAAGGAGTATCTCTGTAGTGTTCTCTATATTTCCTGAATTTGAATGTTGGCCTGCCTTGCTAGGTTAGGGAAGTTCTGGATAATATCCTGAAGAGTGTTTTCCAACTTGGTTTCTTTCTCCCTGTTGCTTTCAGGTACACCGATCAAACATAGATTTGGTTATCCTGAAGAGTGTTTTCCAACTTGGTTTCTTTCTCCCTGTTGCTTTCAGGTACACCAATCAAACGTAGATTTGGTTTTTTCACATAATCCCGTATTTTTTGGAGGCCTTGTTCATTTATTTTCACTGTTTTTTCTCTAATCTTTATTTCATTGAGTTGATCTTCAGTCTCTGATATCCTTGCTTGATCAACTTGGCTATTGAAACTTGTGTATTCTTCATGAAGTTCTTATGCTGTGTTTTTCAGCTCCATCAGGTTGTTTATATTCTTCTATAAACTGGTTATCCTAGTTAGCAATTCATCTAACCTTTTTTCAAGGTTCTTAGCTTCTTTGCATTGGGTTAGAACATGCTCCTTTAGCTCAGAGGAGTTTGTTATTACCCGCCTTTTGAATCCTGCTTCTGTCAGTTTGTCAAACTCATTCTCTTTCCATTTTTGTTCCCTTGCTGGCAAGGAGTTTTGATCCCTTGGAGGAGTAGAGGCATTCTGGTTTTTGGAATCTTCAGCCTTTTTGCACTGATCTCTCCCCGTCTTCGTGGATTTATCTACCTTTGGTCTCTGAATGGACATCCTTTTTGTTGATGTTGAAACTATTTCATTCTGTTTGTTAATTTTTCTTCCAACAGTTAGACCCCTCTGCTGCAGGTCTGCTGGAGTTTGCTGCATGTCCACTCCATACCCTGGTTGCCTGGGTGTCATGGGCAGAGGCTGCAGAACAGCAAATATTGCTGCCTGTTTCTTCCTCTTGTAGGTTCATCCCAGAGGGTTACCCGCCAGATGCCAGCCAGAGGTCTCCTGTATGAGGTGTCTGTCAGCCCTTACTGGGAGATGCCTCCCAATCAGGATACATAGGTGTCAGGGATCCACTTGAGGAGGCAGTCTGTCCCTTATCAAAGCCCAAGCAGTGTGCTGGGAGATCTGCTGCTCTCTTCAGAGCTGCCAGGCAGGGACGTTTAAATCTGCTGAAGCTGTGCCCATAACTGCCCCTTTTCCCAAGTGCTGTGTCCCAGGAAGGTGGGGACTTTATTTGTAAGACCCTGACAGACTGCTGCCTTTTTTCAGAGATGTTCTGGCCAGCAAGGCAGATATCTAGTGAGTCAGTCTGCCTGCAGCAGCCTTGCTGAGCTGTGTTAGGCTCCTCCCAGTTCAAAATTCTCATGCGTTTGTTTTCATGGTGAAGTTAAAACCACCTACTCTAGCCTCAGCAATGGCAAACACCCCTCCCCTAAATAAGCTCACGTATCCCAGGTAGAGCTCAGACTGCTGTGCTGGCTGTGAGAATTTCAAGACAGTGGATCTTAGCTTGCTGGCCTCTGTGGGGGTAGGTCCCACCAAGTCAGAACACTTGGCTCCCTGGCTTCAGCCCCCTTTCCAGGGGAGTGGACATTTCTGTCCCTCTGGCATTCCAGGCACCACTGGGGTATGGAAAAAAAAAATGCTGCAGCTAGCTCAATGTCTGCTTAAGCAGCCACCTAATTTTGTGCTGGAAACCCAAGGTCCTGGTGGTGGTGTAGGTACTATAGGGAATCTCCTGGTGTATGGGTTGCAAAGACCATGGGAAAAGCATAGTATCTGGACTGGAGTGCAAGGTGCAGACCCTAATGGCTACCCTTGGCTAGGAGAGGGAGTTCCCTGACCCCTTGCGCTTCCTGGGTGAGGTGATACCCCACCCTGTGTCACCTCAGTTGAACCAGATACCTCAGTTGGAAATGCAGAAATCACCCACCCTCTATGTTGATCTTGCTGGGAGCTGCACAACAGAGCAGTTCCTATTTGGCCATCTTGTCAGCAATCTGTGTAGGAATTTTTTTTTTTAATTTGAAAGAGCTACAGAATGCTCAAACTTAGGACATTTTCAAAGTAGAAGTCTTTAATTTGAAAGTTTCCCAATTTGATTCATAAAAACCAATTATTTCTATCTTATTTTATAGTCATACACAATATGTTAAAATACAACTTTATTTTTACTTGTAGTGTATGCAGAGAATATTTCCAAAATGGTGGGAAGAGAAAAGCACTTGAGAAAGATGAAAAAAGAGCTGTACTTGCCACTAAGACCACTCCAGCCTTAAATATGCATGAGTCTTCTAAGCTTGAAGGTCATTTAACCAACCTCAGTTTTACAAACCCTGAATTTATAACTGAGTAAGTATACTTTTTCTACTTTGATTATCCTAGATAGCTGTTTTAATGTAAAATAATGCAGTGGTTCATTATAAGTAGTGAGCCGTTTACTTGCTCCTCTAGTAGTAACATGATAGGCTGAGAAATGCAGATATGTACTATTACTAGATTAAAAACTAGCATAAAATTATGAGCTATCTGGAAAACTAGTAGTTCTGTAGCATGTGTCGTTCTAACTGAAAATGAGAAAGAATAGTTCGTTAAATGTGATAATATAATTACACATTGTTATATAATTATATAATATATATTGCATATGTTATGTCATATGTGTATATATAACGTAAAATAATTGATGTATAGTTATAATGTATGATGTAATATATAATTATATAACAATATGTAATTATGTAATTATCAAAACAAAACAGTAAAATCCAATTAAACTGTTTAAAGTGACTATCCACTAAGAATTTACAAATAAGGGAAAATAATTCATAATTAATATGAATTTTTTATCCATATTCAAAAATGTTTATTTGTAATAATTATGAGCCAATTAAAATGAATTATATTAATAGAGCCAATCGCCATTATTTTATTGTTGATTAAAAAATCTGCCTGCTAGTAAGATTATATGCACAGACACAAATTTTATAAGGACATGAATATTATAATGCAATTATTAGTACAGGCATATCTCATTTATTGTGCTTTACTTTATTGTATTTGGCAGATACTACATTTTTTACAAATTGAAGGTTGGTGGCAACCCTGAGTCAAGCAAGTCTTATTGGCACCCTTTTCCCAATAGAATGTACTCATTTTGTGGCTCTGTGATGTGGTTTGGCTGTGTCCCCACCCAGAACTCATCTTGAGTTGTAGCTCAAATTATTCCCATATGTTGTGAGAGGGACCTAATGGGAAATAATTGAATCATAGGGGCAGTTTTCCCTATACTGTTCTCATGGTAGCGAGTAAGTCTCACAAGAGCTGATGGTTTTATAAAGGCTTTATAAAGCCAAGCCTTTTGCTTGGCTCTCTCGTTCTCTCTTGCCTGCCACCATGTAAGACATGCCTTCACCTTCCACCATGATTGTGAGGCCTCCCCAGCAATATGGAGCTGTGAGTCCATTAAAACCTCTTTATCTTTATAAATTACCCATGCTCAGGGATGTCTTTATCAACAGCCATAAAAACGCACTAACACACTCTGTCACACTTTGGTAGTTCTCACAATATTTCAAACTTTTCATTATTATGATATCTGTTTTGGTGATCTGTGGTGAGTGATCTTTGATGTTACTATTAAGATTGTTTAGGAACACCATATAAGACAATGAACTTATTCAATAAATGTTATGTGTGTTCTAACTGCTCCACAGATCCACTGTTCCCCAGTCTGTCTCCCCACTCCCCCTTTTCCTCCTCCCCTCTCCTCCCTCCTCTCTCACCTCCTCCCTCTGTCTTTCCCCTCACCCCTGCAGCCTCTCTATTCCATAAGACACTAGGGAATTTTGGCCAGTTAATAAACCTGTGATGGCCTTTAAGTATTTGAATAAAAAGAATCACATCTCTGACTCTAAATCAAAAGCTACACGTGATTAAACTTAGTGAGGAAGGCATGTCAAAAGCTGCTATAGGCTGAAAGCTAGGCCTCTTCTGCCAAAGAGTTAATGAAGTTATGAATTCAAAGGAAAAGTTATTTTTAAAAATTAGAAGTGCTATTCCAGTGAACACAGAAATGAGAAGAAAGTAAAACAGCTTTATTGTTGATGTGCAGAAAGTTCAAGTCGTCTGGATACAAGATCAAACCAACCACAGCATTCCCTTAAACCAATACCTTATCCAGAGCAAGGGCCTAACTCTCTTCAATTCTTTGAAGGCTGAGAGAGGTAAGGAAGCTTCAGAAGAAAGTTTGAAGCTAGTAGAGGTTGGTTCATGAGGTCTACGAAAGAAGCCATCTCCATGACATAAAGTGTAAGGTGAAGCAGCAAATGATGATTTAGAAGCTGTAGCAAGTTATCCAGAAGATCTACCAAAGACCATTCTTGAAAGGTGGCTACAATAAACAAGTGATTTTTAATGTAGATTTTAAAAGCTTTCTATTGGGAGAAGAAGATGCTTTTCAGGACTTTCTTGGCCAGAGAGGAGAAGACAATACCTGGCTTGAGAGCTTCAAAGACAGCCTCTCTTCTTAGAGGCCAATGCAGCTGGTGACTTTATGTTGAAGCCAGTGTTCATTTACCATTTTAAAAATCCTAGGGCCCTTAAGAATTATGCTGAATCTACTCTGCCTGTGCTCTGTAAACGGAAAAACAAAGCCTAGATGACAGCATATCTGCTTAAGGAATAGTTTACTGAATATTTAAAGCCTACTGTTGAGACCTGCTGCTCAGAAAAAAAGATTCCTTTCAAAATATTACTGCTCTTTAGTAATGTACCTGGTCACCCAAGAGCTTTGATAAGAGTTGTACAAGGAGATGAATGTTGTTTTCATGCCTGCTAATACAACATCCACTCTGCAGCCTATGGGTCAAGGAGTAATTTAGACTTTCAGGTCATATTTTTTTTTATTTTCAGAGACAGGGGTCTCACTCTGTTGCTTAGGCTGTAGTGGGGTTGTGTGATCACAGCTCACAGCAGCGTCAACTTCCTGGGCTCAGGTGACCCTACCACAATCTTTCCACCTCAGCCTCCCCACTAGCTGGCACCACAAGCATGCACCACCATGCCCAGCTAACCTTTTTTATTTTTTGTTGAGATAGAATCTCCATATGTTGCTCAATCAGGTCTCAAATTTCTGGGCTCAAGCAGTCCTCCCACCTTAGCCTCCCGAAGTGCTAGGATTACAGTCATGAGTCATTTAGCCTGGCTCAAGTGATGTTATTAGGTTGTAGCTGTCATAGTAGTTCTCTGGTGGATCCAGGCAAAATCCATTAAAACCTTCTGGAAAGGAATCACCATTCTAGATGCCATGAAGAACATTGTGATTCATGGGAGCAGGTCAGAATATTAATGAGAATATGAGTTTGGAAGTTTATTCCAGGCCTTATGGATGAAATAACTGTGGATGTGGTGGGGGAAGAAAAGTAATAAAACTAGAATTAGAAGTGGAGCCTGAAGATGGGACTGAATTACTGCAATTAAAACTTGAATGGTTGAGGACCAAAGGAAGTGGGTTTTTTTGTTTGTTTTTTTGTTTTTTGTTTTTTGTTTGTTTTTTTTTTTGAGATGAAATCTACTGATAAAGATGCTGTGAACATTGTTAGAATGATAAGGTTTTAGAATATTATATAAAACTTAGTTGATAAAGCAGTGGTTGGGCTTGAGAGGATTGACTCCAATTTTAAAAGAAATTATGTGAGTCAGATGCTGTCAAACAATATCACATGCTGATGCTGCAGAGTGATAGGTAGAGTCTATGGATGTGGCAAACTTTAGCGTTGTCCTATTTTTAGAAATTATGATAGCATGCCAGCTTTCATTAACCATCATGCTGATCAGTTAGCAGCCGTCAGTATCAAGGCAAAACTTTCACCAGTAAAAAGATTACAACTTGCTGTAGGCTCAAATGATCACTAGCATTTTTAATCCATAAAGTATTTTAAAATTAACGTATGTACATTGTATTTTTAGACAGTGCTATTGTACACTTAATAATAGTGTAGTGGAACATAACTTTTATATGCACTGGAAAACAGAAAATTTGTGTAACTTGCTTTATTGCAGTAGTCTGGAACCAAAGCTGTACTATCTCTGAGGTATTTTGCTGTAATATTAAAATTGTTTCTACATCCTTTTACCCTGTTGGGTTTATGGTATCAAGTGTATTTTCTTAACTACTTGAAAATGCTAAACTTGAATAGTTTTAGAAATATTTTTGATAGACACAGAAAATAATTATGAAAGAGACTCTTAAGCAGTTCCAAAACTATACATATCAACAAGGATTACTTTTGGTTACTCTGATTTTACATCGTGTTGAAAATATCTAATTCTAAGCAATTACATTTAAAAATCAAAATATATTTGATTACTTCAGTAGCCCATGGTCTCAGCTACTCGGGAAGCTAAAGCGGGAGGATCACTTGAGCCTGGGAGGTAGAGGTTGCAGTGAGTAGAGATCTACTCACTGTACTCCAGCCTGGGTGACAGAGTGAGACTCTGTCTCAAAAATATATATGTATGTTAAATATACACATACATACATATTTTATAATTGCTGCCTTAAAGTTTTTGTCTGCTGAATCCAACATTTGGGCTCACTCAGAGTCAGTTTCTGGGTACTGCTTTTTTTCCCCTTGAGTATGGACTATGCTTTTCTTGGGATTTTTTGCATGTCTCCTAATTTTTTGTTGAAAAGTGTAGAAACTCTGATTATGGACTTTTTTTCCCCCACGAGGGTTAGTGGTAGTAGTTGTTTCTCAATAATTTGCCTAGACTTAATCTGTGGAATCTGTCTCCCTTATTAAACTTAGCTTTTTTTTTTTTTTCAGAGGTGGAGGGGTTAATTGTTTTTTATTTTTTAGGCTGATTTCCTAGGTTTTGCACCAGTACCTGCATAATTTAGTAGGCAAACAATGATAGGTCAGAGGTTGTACTCAAATATCTCAGACAGTAAGGCTTCCACCCTCTTCCAGTAAAGCGTGTTTTGATTGGGGAGTGCATTAAACATTTAGGTGCTTTTCAAATCTGCCTCGCCTTATACTTTCTTCTGGGCCCTCTTGGGTTTTCTCTGCATATTCATATAGCCTCCCTATCAGCCATGGCTTTGTGGGGAGCTTATCTAACTCCTCTGTACCCATCTCATTTCCAGGATCTTTGTTTAATTTCTGACTATTCCTCCATTCTGCAGCTCAACCCAATCATGACTGCAGCCTGAGACTAGCATAGCTACTAACTTTCCATGCTTGTTTCTTCCAAGTTTGCTGTTTTTACTGACACTGTCCTAGGTAGGTTTTTTTGCTCTTTGCTCCAAATCAAGTTAGCCACCTCTAGCAGTGAAGCTATTTTTTAACAACCAGTTTTGTCCTGGCTGAAGTTTCATACCAACTAAGCAGGGGTTGGGGATGGTAAGAGCAGCTCCAGGCAAAGATAGGACAGATCCTGACTGGTCCTAAACTAGGTTCAGCTGGTTTTTGTGAGTAAACACTTTTCGTCTTATTTGCCTTTGTTTGAGCCCTGAAGTAGTTGTTTTTTTATGATTTTGTCCACTTATATAGTTGTTTCTTGAATTATGGAGGGGATTAACTTAGTATTGAAATGTAGCATTAAAATGATTTAGCCCTGGATGGCTTGGTTTAGATTGTCTTAATTCTAAAAACTCTGAACTCCTTAATACAGCATCGGTACACCGTTGCGTGTGTGTATTCTCATTCTTCCTGCTCTTCCCACTATTCTTGCAGCCTGTATTCTGGTAACGTGGATCTATTTTAAATTCCTCTAGTGTGGTACATGCTCGTTCTTACTTTCTGGCAATTGCAAATGGTATACATTGCTGTATTTTATACTAGACTATATTTGCAGTATGTTCTCTTCCAGAACTTTCTCAGAACTTCCCAAAAGAATTGGTACTCTTTGATACCAGTATTGAACCTTCTTTATAACTCTGTTGTGGTATTTATATTGTGTTAAAAATTGACTGTTGAACATTTTTCTAATTACAAATGAAATTGAGGTATGAAAAATTTGCGTATAGAACAGATATAGATGTAGATTTGGGTATATTTCTTTCTAGTCCTTTTTTTTTTTTTACTAGGAATTGTCATTTACACAAAAGAGACTGTGCTGCATGAAGTATTTTGTAAACTTCTCTTCCCCTGCCACTAGAATGCTGTTTTGCGTAATACTGCATGATAAAAATATACCACATATGTGTCTAAATATAAAATGATCTGGAATACAAAATAGTACTCTACTTTCCCAAAGAGAAATTTTTCTCTCTCTCAAACATACATGCCCCCACATGTCACTTTTAAATATGTAGATGAAATAAGGTTCAGATATTTATTGGTTTAGCCACAGATACTATCATATAGGAAGATATATATTCCTTACTATCAAAATCTGTTCACCTTTTTAATTTAGATAGCAAGTTTGAATATCAAGAGTTATCTTTTTTTTAGGTTTATCTCCAAATATCTGTTCAAGTCATTTGATATCTGGGTTCAGATACCAAAGGTTCACATAGTAAAGATACACTTTTTTGCACCTACATTTTATGCAAACCAAATTTTTGTTACTGGAATCACCTTTAAGTCATCTGTAGCTCAAATTTTAGATATGGCACTTCTTGAATATGTGTATAATGTTATTACTGGAAATTTTATCCTTTGCAAACTCCAATTACCCATTCCCCTAACATTAGGAAAGCTGTTGGTCTACCTCCCCTTCATTCTGTACACATGTATTTGTAATTATCACAAAATAAGTACTTACATTGCTGACTTTTTAAAAGCATTTATATTTTTTCAAAAAATTCAAGTATAGTACCATATTTGGCCATGAAACACACCTTAACCAATTTAAAAAGATTATTATACAAAGTATGCTTTCTCTCACACTGCAATAGAATTAAACTAGAAATCAGTAACTGGGAACTGAAGTGTCCCAAGATATTTGTAGATCTAACATCATACCTCTAAATAGCACAAGGGTCAGATAAGAAGTCTCAAAAGAATTAGAAAATATTTTTGAACTAAGTGAAAATGAAAATATATCTCATCAAACTTGTAGTATGTTCTGAAAGCAGTACTTAGAGGGAAATACATAGCATTTACTGCACATGTTAGAAAAGAAGGCGTAACATCTTTGGAAACTAGAAAAATAAGAGCAAATTTAAGAAGAAAAAAATTAGAAATTAATGAAATTGAAAATAGGGAAACAATAATCAGTGAAACCAAAAGGCTTCATTTGAATAAACAAAATTGATAGACCTGTAGCCAAGCTAACCAACAAAAAAAGAGAGATACGACACAAATTACTAATACCAGAAATAAAGAGACACAAATTTTTAATACCAGAAATAAAAAAGGGCCCATCACTACTGATTCCATCAACATTAAAAGGATAAAAAAGGCATATTATTATCAATTCTGTGACATCATATTTGATAACTTGGATGAAACAGACTGGTTCCTAGAAAGATACAATGCACTAAAACTTACAAGGAGATACAGTTAATATGGAAAGCCTGTATGTATTACAGAAATTGAAGCAATAATTAACTGCCTTTTAAAACAGGAAGCACCAGGCCCAAATGGTTTCATTGGTGAAATCTACCAAACATTTAAAGAAGGAAGAATACCAGTTCTCTACAATCTGTTCCTGAAAACAGAATCAGAGGGAACACTTATTCTCTGAGGCCAGCAGAATGTAGTTTAAGAAACTCAACCAGTTTTCCCACTTTTAAATCTGAATTAACATTTTCTTGTTCCTGACTGATTGTAAAAACATGATTATTAGATAATGACTAAATCTGTATTTGGGGGTTAAGTTACACTTTGTTTGCTTGTGATAGAAACAAATCTGAGGCCAGTAGGAAACTGGAGAATTTATCTAGTTGCCTGATGATATGGCTTTTTAATATGATCTTTTTAAAAAATAATATCTTCTAAAGAAAAATTCCAATAATTGCCACTGTAAAACTGTACTTCAATGTGTAATTAGCAAATTGGTGCTAAATTTCTTTGCCTCTTTGGTGGAGCCAAGTTTATCAAGTGATTTCTTATCAGACAAGCTGCATTATATGAAGTCCTTTCGAGCCAATGTTTGTTTTCCCCCAAATGGTCTTTATTAGTCAAAGTAAAAAAAAAAAATTGAGAGGGCTGAGTAGCATAGAGACTTTGTAGGGCTCAAACGTAAGCTGATACTCTTTTTTGAAGGACAGTTAGAAAGAATCTTGCTTTTTATACATTGTTCTTTCATTGGACATTTAGGTTCTTTCCTTTCTCACAGCTGTTTCATTTCACCATTAAATCTTTGTGCTGGAGTTTTCATGTCCTTGGGATGGATTCTCAGAAGTAGATTTTAAGTTGAAGAGTATAAATGGCCTCTTGTACATATTACTGAATTCCTTTCCAGAGAGAGAACACTAATACCATTATCTCTAGCAGTATAAATGCCAATTTTGCTAAAACTCACTAGCATAAAGTATTTTCATTTTTTCTTTCTTTATTAACATGATGGAGTAAAATGGCATCCCATTTGATATGGTCTGGCAGTGTCCCCACCCAAATGTCATCTTGAATTGTAGTTCCCATAATCCCCCCAAGTCATGGGAGGGACCTTGTGGTAATTAAATCATGGAGGTAGTTACCCCCATGCTACTGTTCTCATGATACCAAGTGAGCTTTCACAAGATATCATAGTTTTATAAGGGGCTTTTCCCCCTTTTGCTCAGCACTTCTTGCTGCCGCTATGTGAGGAAAGACATGTTTGCTTCCCCTTCCACCATGATGGTAAGTTTCCTGAGGTTTTCCCAGCCACGCTGAACTGTGAGTCAATTAAACCTCTTTCCTTTATAAGTTACCTAGTCTCAGGTATGTCTTTATTAGTAGTGTGATAATGGACTAATACAGTTGGTACCACAGTAAATTTGGGGTGCTGCTATAGATACCCAAAAATGTGAGAGCAGCTTTGGAACTGGGTAACAGGCAGATGCGGTACAGTTTGGAGGGCTCAGAATAACACAATAAAATGTGGGAATGCTTGGAACTTCCTAGAGACTTGGAGGGCTCAGAAGACAGGAAGATTTGGGAACTTCCTAAAGACTTGTCAAATGGCTTTGACCAAAATGCTGGTAGCCATATGGACAATGAATTCCAGCCTAAGGTGGTCTCAGATGGAGATGGGGAACTTGTTGGGAACTAGAGTAGGTCACTCATCCTATGCAAATAGACTGGCAGCATTTTGCTCCTGCCCCAGAGATCTTTGGAACTTTGACCATGAGAGAGATGATTTAAGATATCTTGTGGAAGAAATTTCTAAGCAGCAAAGTGCTCAGGAAGAAGCAGAGCATAAGTTTGGAAAATTTGCAGCCTGATGATATGATACAAAAGAAAAACCCATTTCCTGGGGAGATATTCAAGCTGGCTACAGAAATTTGCATAGATAATGAGAAGCTGAATGCTAATCACCAAGGCAATGGGGAAAATGCCTCCAGGGCATGTCAGAGACCTTCACTGCAACCCCTCTTATCACAGGCTCAGAAACCTAGGAGGAAGAAATGGTTTCATGGGCTGATCTCAGGGCCCCCCTGTCCCTGTGCAGCTTCAAGACGTGGTGCCCTGTGTCCCAGCTGTGTCAGCTCCAGCTGTGGCTAAAAGGGGCCAAGGTACAGCTCGGGCCATTGCTTCAGAGGGTACACATCTCAAGCCTTGGTGGCTTCCACATGATGTTGAGTTTGTGGGTGCATATAAATGAATAGAAGAATTTGAGGTTTGAGAACCTCTACTCAGATTTCAGAGGATGTATGGAAACATCTGGATGTCCAGGCAGAAATTTCCTTTGGAGAAAGGAACCTCACTCTACTAGGGCAGTGTGAAAGGGAAATGTGATCTTGGAGACTCCCCACAGAGTCCCCACTGGGACATTACCTGGTAGAGTTGTAAGAAGAGGGCCACCATCCTCCAGATCCTAGAACAGTAGATCCACCACCAGTTTGCACCATGCACCTGGAAAAGCTGCAGACACTCAACACCAGCTTATGAAAGCCAGAAGAAGAGAGCTGTTCCCTGCAAAGCCACAGGGGTGAAGCTGCTCAAGACCATGGGAGCTCACTTTTTGTATCCGCATGACCTGGATGTTAGACATGCAGTCCAAGGAGATCACTTTGGAACTCTGAAGTTTAATGACTGCTCTATTGAATTTTGAACTTATATGGGGCCATTAGCCCCTTTTATTGGCCCATTTCTCCCATGGAGAATGGATGTATTTACCATTGCCTTTCTAGATACCCCCATTGTATCTAGAAAGTAACTAAATTGCTTTTGATTTTACAGGCTTATGGACAGAAAAGACTTGCCTTGTCTCAGATGAGACTTTGGACTTGGACTTTTGGGTTAATGCTTGAATAAGTTAAGACTTTGAGGGACTGTAGGAATACATGATTGTGTTTTGAAATGTGAGGACATGACATTTGGGAGGGGCTGGGGTAAAATGATATGGTCTGACCTTGTCCCTACCCAAATCTCATATTGAATTCTGGTTCCCATAATCCCTATGTGTTGTGGGAAGGACCCAGTGGGAGACAATTGAGTAATGGGACAGTTACCTCAATGCTGCTGTTTTCATGATAGTGAGTTGTCACGAGATCTGGTGGTTTTATTAAGGGGCTTATAAAACCCCTTGCTCTGCATTTCTCCTTGCTGCCACCATGTGAAGAAGGGGACAAATATCCAAACTATACCAGCCATACACCAGAAATTTACAAAAAATATGAATGCTATTCTTATTGATCAATATTTTGTTTTGAAAACCATGGTTCTTTTGGAAAAATTATTTACATAAGCATATGATGATTTTATCATTGCTATTTTGATGAGTTAATAATTTTTTTAAAATGGTTTACCTTTACATTCAAATATGGTAAATAGCAGTACATTTAACCCACATAAACAAAAGCTCTTTGGGGTATTTGCTAATTTTAAAGCGTACAAAAGAGTTATGAGACCAAAATGTTTGAAAACTGCTGCTCCTAACACATTATATTTTTCTTATTCTAATTTTTATCACATTTTGCTATAATTGTTTATGATCTGTCTTTCCTGTTAGACCACATCATAAACTCTGAAGGTGAGTGAGGTTCACATCTGCCTTGTGGGTAACTTACCTCCTAGAATACTGGGAGCGCATACTAGGCCCTCAATAAATACTTGTTTAACTAATTAATTCAGAATGCAATTAACATAGGTTAGCCATAAAGGGTTACAAAGATAAATAGAGCATGTTTCTCTTTTGATACTTTTAAGAGAAGTGTGACAGTGAGGGAAAGGTTAAGGAATAATTCCTTGATGGAAATTCTGATCAGTTCTTCCTTATAGCACGTTTTGATGTTGTACATGTAAGTCTATAGAGAAAAATATTAATCTTTTGAATATCTAAATAAAATGAATTCATTTTTAATGCTAATACACAGTATTAAAATTGGGTGATGGAGAGAGCTTAGAAGAAAAAAGGTAGAGACCATTGGAACTGAAGTTATTCAGTTTGAAAAGCCGTAATTGAAAAGCAGAAACATGTTCTGCTTTATCCATGACGAGTATATAAAGTATCAAGTAGCCTCAAGCAGCCAGAATGTTACTCACACAACAGGTGGGTTTGGTCACTTGCTAGGTATCAACCCAGTGACCACAACTTAAGTTCAAGGGAATTCTGTACTTATTACAAGTAAGGAGAACACCAGGGAGAGTTCCCAAAGCAGTCCCTTTCTGAGCTGGTGGCTGGGTCAGGTTTTATAAGCATAGGGTAATGAGGTGAGATGCGATTGGATCTTACAGTCAGGTGATGCCAGAGGCATCTTCTGACTGAATTCTGCAATGGATAATACCAGAGTTCAATCTGATTTGATCATGGATACTGCCACTTTTTTCCTTAGTCTAAGCACTTAGCCCTTAGCTTCCCCCTGTGGTTGCATGCTTGGTTGATCTGGGCTGCTCAGGTTATGTGACCTGAAGGTCCATGGCAACTGAAAAATAGCTCACAGATTTTTTACGTAGAATTTTAACCAGATTGGTCTGATATGGTTATGACAGAACATAAGAATGGTGTATTTTCAGTCATTCAAAAAAGTATTTGCTGAGTGTTACTGTATTTCTATCTGCCTGTGCTAAGTAACATGGAAAATAATAAACAAAGGGTAAGGGTGTTTTTAAACATCAAGATTAAGACAGATAAATGTATTTAAAGTTACAGGTGGCTTGAGTTTATATTTAATTCAACTTCATATTTCTGCATTATTACTCTTGGTTGCTTTATTTTTATTTTAGATTCAGGAGGTACTTGTTACAAAAATACGTTGCATGATGCTGAGGTTTGGGCTTCTGTTGATACCATCACTCAGGTAGTGAATAGAGTACCTACCTAATGGGAAGTTTTTTGTCCCTTACTCTCCTACCTACCTCCCCTACTTTTGGAGTCTCCAGTGCCTTGTTCTCATCTTTATGTCCCTGTGTTCCCAGTGTTTAGCACCCACTTACAAGTGAGAACATATATTTTCGGTTTTCTGTTTCTGTGTTAATTCACTTAGGATAATGGCCTTCAGCTGCATCATGTTGCTGCAGAGGACATGATTTTGTTCTTTTTTATGGCTGCATAGTATTCTGTGGTAAGTATGTATTACATTTTCTTTATCTAGTCCACTATTGATGGACACCTAGGTTGATTTTTGTCTTTGCTATTGTGGATAGTGCTGTGATAAACATGAGTGCAGCTATCTTTAAATTTATTTTCCTCTGGTTATATACCCAGAAATGGGATTGCTGGGTCAAATGGTGTTCAAATTTTAGGTTTCTGAGAAACTCCAAACTGCTTTTCACATGGGCTAATTTGCATTTCTACCAACAGCGTGTAAGTGTTCCCTTTTCTTGGTATCCCTGCCAACATCTGTTTTTTGGCTTTTTGATAATAGCCGTTCTGACCGATATGAGACAGTGTCTCATTATGGTTTTGATTTGCATTTCTCTGATGATTAGTGATGTGAAACATTTTTTTCATATGTTAGCCACATGTATGTCTTCTATTAAGTGTCTGTTAATGTCCTTAGCCCACTTTTTAATGGGGTAATTTGTTTTTTGCTTCTTGATTTAAGTTTCTTATAGATTCTAGGGATTCTAGATATTAGACCTTTGTCAGATCCATAGTTTGCAAACATTTTCTCCCATTCTCTAGGTTGTCTATTGATAGTTCCTTTTGCTATGCAGAAGCTCTTTAGTTTAATTGGGTTCCACTTCTCAGTTTTTGTTATTGTAGCAGTTACTTTGTAGGATTTAGTCATAAATTCTTTGCCTAGGCCAGTGTCCACGACAGTATTTCCTAGATTTTCTTCTAGCGTTTTTATAGTAGGTGGTCTTACATTTAAGTCTTTAATCCATCTTGAGTTAGTTTTTCTATACACTGAGAGGTAAGGGTCCAGTTTCATTCTTCTGCATATGGGTAGCCAGTTTCCCCAGCACCATTTATTGAATAGGGAGGTCTTTCTCCATTACTTATTTTTGTTGATTTTGTCAAAAATTAGCTGATTGTGTGTGGCTTTATTTCTGGGGTCTTTATTCTGTTCAATTAGTCTGTGTATCTGTATTTGTACCAGTGCCATGCTATTTTGAATACTGTAGCCAGGTATTATAGTTTGCAAATGAGTAATGTGATGTCTCCAGCTTTGTTCTTTGGCTTAGGATTACTTTAGCTATTTCATTGATCCTTTGTATGGTTTTTTGTTCTTGATTTCATTTAGTTCTGCCCTAATTTTAGTTATTTCTTTTCTTCTGCTAGCTTTGGGATTAGTTTGTGGTTTTCCAGTTTCTTTAGGTGCAATAGATGGTTAATTTAAGATCTTCCTATCTTCTTGGTGTGACATTTAGCGCTACAGACTTTCTTCTTAATACTGCATTTGCTGGATTGCAGAGGTTTTGGTATGTTGTGTTTGTATTTTCATTTGTTTCAAATACTTTTTTATTTATGCCTTAATTTCATTGTTTACCCAAAAGTCATTCAAGAGCAATTTGTTTAGTTTCCATGTAATTGCGTGGTTTTAATAGTTCCTCTTGTTATTGATTTCTATTTTTATTCCACTGTGATATGAGAACATACTTGTTGATTTTGACCTTTTTAAAATTTGAGACTTGCTTTATAACTGAGCATGTCGTCCATCTTAGGCTATGTTCTGTGTATAGATGACAGAAGAATGTATTTTCTATGGTTGTTTGGTAGAGTTGTCCGTAGATGTCTATTAGGTCCAGTTGGGCAAGTGTTGAATTTAAGTCCAGAATTTTAATTTTTTGCCTCAATGATCTTTCTAAGCTGCAAATGAGGTGAAGTCCTCCACTGTTACTCTGTGGCTCTCTAAGTCTTTTCCTGAATCTAGAAGTAATTATTTTATAAATTTGCATGCTCCAATATTATTTAGGCTAGTTCAATTTTCTCATGGAATTCAGCTCTTTATCATTAGGTAGTGGCCTCCTCTGTGCTTTGTTACTGCTGTTAGTTTAAATTCTGTTTTATCCGATACAAGAACAGTGATCCGTGTTTTTGTTTTGTTTTGTTTTTTTGGTGTTTTTTTGTTGTTGTTGTTGTTTTGTTTTTTGAGACAGAATCCTGCTCTGTTGCCCAGGCTGGAGTGCAGTAGCATAATCTTGGCTCACTGCAACCTCCACCTCCTGGGTTCAAGCAATTCTCCTGCCTCAGCCTCCCAAGTAGCTGGGACTACAGGTGCCTGCCACCATGCTCAGCTAATTTTTGTATTTTTAGTAGAGATGGGATTCCACCATACTAGCCAGGCTGATCTTGAACTCCTGAGCTTGTGATTTGCCTGCTTCAGTCTCCCAAAGTGCAGGGATTACAGGCATGAGCCACCATGCCCAATCTGTTTTTGTTTTGTTTTGTTTTTGTTTTTGTTTTTGTTTTTCATTTATGCAGTAGATCTTTCTCTATCCCTTTACTTTGAGACTGGGTGTTACTACATGTGAGATGGATCTCTTAAAGACAGGATGGGTGGTTTTTTGTATCCAAGTTCCAACTTTCTATGGAGCATTTACATTCAAGGTTTATAGTCAAGGTTAATACTGATATGAGAGGATGTGTTTCTTTCATAGTGTTATTAGTTGCTTTGTCAGAGTCTCATTTATGTAGTTGCTTTATAGGGTCTGTGGGCTATGTGCTTATGTGTGCTTTTGTAGTAGTGAGTATTGTTCTTTTTCCTTGTTTAGAACTCCCTGAAGTATCTCTTATAGGGCCTATCTGATGGCAATGAATTCCCTTAGCAATTGCTTGTCTGAAAAATACTTTATTTCTCCTTCATATATGAAGCTTAGTTTGGTGAGATATGAAATCCCTTGCTGGCATTTCTTTTAAGAATGTTTTCTTTTAAAAGGTAGGGAGCACGAGCCCAAATCCCTTATGACTTGTAAGATTTCTCCTGAGAAATCTGTTCACCTAGTGTATTTCCCCTTATAGGTAATCTAGCTGCCTTTGAGATTTTTTTCTTTAGCTTTGAGCTTGGATAGTCTAGTGACTATATGCCTTGGGGGTGTTCATCTTGTATAGTATCTCATGGAACTTGTCTTGATTTCTGCATCTTTGTGTCGACCTCTCTACAAGATGGGGGTAATTTTCATGAATTATATCCTCAAACATGTTTTTCAAGTTGCTTGCTTTCTTTTCTTCTCTCCCAGGAATGCCAGTTTGTAAATTTGATCGCTTTGCCTAATCTCTTATTTCCCCAAGGCTTTGTGTTTTTCTCTTCTTATTTTTATTGGATAGGTTTGATTTGAAGAACCAGTCTTTGAGCTTTGAAATTCCTGTACTGAGTTTTTTAATTCCAGAAGTTCTGATTTTCTTTCTTAATATGGCTGTTATCTTCCAACTCCTGGATCGTTTTTCTGTTTTATGTTGAATTTCAACTTTATCTTGAATCTTGTTGAGTTTTCTTGCCATCCATATTCTGAATTATAAACCTATCAGATATTTTATTCTGATTAGTAGGATCCATTGCTAGGAAGCTCATGTGATCCTTTGGTGGTGATGAAACACCGGATTTCTATAATTGCCGAAGTTCTTGTTCCTGTTCTTCTCATCAGAGGAAAGTGGTGCTGCTTTTTGAAAATTCGATATCATTGGGATGGGTTTTTGTTTGTTTGTTTACTTTTTATGCTTTATTCCTTTGAGGATATGACTGTGGTATGTGTTGAATATGATTGTTTGGCTTCATTTCTGGGTGCATTCAGAGGGCCAGGGCTGTGTTACAGGTTCCTTGGTTGCAGACAATTTCTGCAGTGGCTTTCTCAAATGTTGCTTGGTGTAAAAATGTAGTCTTCTTTGGTGGTGTAATTCAGGCTGCATTCCGGTAGATGGCGCCTACCAGTAAGAACCAGGAGGAGGTGACAGAAAGAAGCAAGAGAAGCACCCTTACCCCGCCAGCGCCACCTGGTCTTCAGCGGGAATGGAGTTGCTGGAGAGGTGCAGCAACTCTCTCAGCCCACATTTTCTGGGCCCCAGCATGTAGAGCTACAGCCGCATCCATCTCAGTGCACTAATGAGCAGGGCCTGGGGTGAGAGATTACCCCCTTCTCCAAGTTCACTTCTTGGCTTTGGTGTTGCACCCTTCAGTGGCTTGCACTTCACTTGTGTTTCCTTTGACCCAAGGAAGGCTTTGGCAGGCCATGTTCCTCCTCCCTTAAGGCAGTCCAGACTTAAAGTTAAATCTCCAGGGATTGAAGACTGCTTCTCTCCCTGTCTTTGGACTGGTGGTCCCACAACCAACCAAGAAGGAGCCTGGAGCACCCAGGAACCATACAGACTGGTTCCAGGTCACAAAGCTGTCCCTGGCTATAAGTCACACCACCTAGGAGAAGTCACACCACCTAGGAGAAATACCAGCTTCAGCAATAATTCTCCCACCTCAGTCTTGCAACAGGAGAGAGCCTAATTCCAGCACCTACCACTGGGGTACTCTCCACTCACTGCTTGATTCTGGCTGTGGGGGCCCTTTCCCTGCTCCAGAGCAAGCACTCCAATCTTTGGCTGATATTAAAATATCTACAGTGGCTGCTGTTGCCAGGTGGCCAAACAGTGACTGACTTTGTATGAGCCTGAATTTGAAATGGTGTCTTTCTCTCAATCCTAGGTCTGGGAAAATCTGCAACTTCCTGGTGTCTTTCTGTCTCTGTCTCTTAGCCTCTCCCTACACTATCTCCTAGACGTGGGAGAAACAGGGTGCTCTCCCTTTGCCTGAGTTACACAGATAACTAGCAGAAAGGTGAGACACACAGGGAGACTGACTGCCACTTTCATATACTGGGGCTCTCATTCATGTAATCAGCCAAACACCTTCATGGTGACTGCTAGCCTACCTTCTCCTCCCCAGGGTCTAGTTTCCTTCACTATTCTGGTGAATTCCTGTTTTAGAATTGATCTTTACACACTAGTTTTGCTGTTTCCAAGTGACTGGGGAATGCTGAAAGCCTCTAATCCACCATTTTATGGAAAAAAGACAAAACTCTTGGTTAATAGTAGACATAGTAGTTCGCAAGTGTAAGATGTTCTGGAGCAGCAGTCCCTGACCCTTTTGGCACCAGAGACCAATATCATGGGGGACAGTTTTTCCACGGATGGGAGTGGAGGATGGTTTCGGGATGAAACTGTTCCACCTCAGATCATCAGGCATTAGATTCTCATAAGGAGCATACAACCTAGATCCCATGCATGTGTGTTTACAGTAGGGTTCATGCTCCTATGAAAATCTAATGCTGCCACAGATCTGACAGTCAGAGCTCTGATGGTAATGATCACTTGCTGCTCACCTCCTGCTGTACAGCCTGGTTCCTAACAGGTCCAATACCAGTTTGCAGCCTGGAGGTTGGGGAACCCCATTCTAAAGCAAAGCCATAATTTTTCATGTTTTACTTTTAAATATTAACTGTATTTGGTAAACAAGCTAATTAACTGATAGGCATTTTATTTAAATATAGTTCTTTTCTGCTGAGTTTAGAAAAGGTCTTGTGCTTTTTAGAATATTATTCCATGCTTTATGATTTATACATTCAGGAACATTATCCAAAAGTTTTGACACATACAAAAATCCTATCCTATTACTACAGTAAGAAAAAATGTAGAGCAGATAAATTTTACCTGGATGGTCAGCATACTGACATATCACCTATAGACACCATAACTTATTTGTGCACAGGTAGTTTTGTATCACACATTAAAAAATTGCCGATAATTTTTATAAGTCATATGAAATACAGAAGTTGGACAGTTATAAGAAGCCTTTAATTCCACTCCCTTAAAAAATAGAAAATTCTTAATTATGCCTTATGTTAAACAGAATTAGTAACAATATATTTCCAGTAGTTATACATCGTCTTTAATATTCATAAAATTGAGTACATGGTTGAAGTTTTAGCTTTTCAGTTATATATCCAGTGAGTATGAAATTGACAGGTTGAAAATTCACTGTTTTAAGCAAGCTTAATGAAGTTTATCTTTGTCTCAATTGTATTAAGATTGACAACTAAGCTTCTTATCCCTGGCACTATTTTAATTTTCATTTCATTCAGGTTAGGATCCATTGCTAGGGAGCTAGTGCCGTCCTTTGGAGATGATGAAACACTCTGGCTGTATTGTGTTTCAATTTTCTAGTAATTTATATCAAATGATGGACAGTACAAAAAAGTATAATTGACGATAGCATATGTAGGGGAAAACAACCCCAATTTTTAAATTCCTTCATCTGGCATTTAACATGTTCCCCACTTTTTTTGCAATCTACCTCATCTGAGAAAGTATAGCAGTAACATTGTTTGAAAGCATGTTGAAAGGAGGGAAAAGAACAGGTGGGAAAAGTAGGGATTAGGCCAGGCATGGTGGCTCACGCCTGTAATCCCAGCACTTTGGGAGGTCGAGGTGGGTGGATCACGAGGTCAGGAGATTGAGACCATCCTGGCCAACATGGTGAAACCTCATCTCTACTAAAAATACAAAAATTAGCTGGGCATGGTGACATGTGCCTGTAGTCCCAGCTAGTCAGGAGGCTGAGGCAGAAGAATTGCTTGAACCCGGGAGGCGGAGGTTGCAGTGAGCTGAGATCGTGTCACAGCACTCCAGCCTGGCATCTGGCAACAGAGCAAGACTCTATCTCAAAAAAAAAAGAAAAAGAAAAAGAAAAGAAAAGAAAGAAAAACAAACAGGGATTAGTATAAAGTCTGCTGCTAATTGGGAAAACAAGGAAATTTTTAAACACTTTCAAGATCTAGTATTCAGGCCTGGGCAGTCTATGTTTGGGACCAATAGTAGAGAATGGATTTCAAGTCTTTCAGCTTTCTAAACCTTCTGCCATGAAGCTTATGGGGCAGCTGCTATTTAAAGAGGTACACAGAAACTGAAACTCTATAAAATAGCCCTCTTCTTGGGTTTCACCCCATTCCCTTCCTGACGACTTTTATCAGGCAAGAGCTGTGTAGCTGCAGGTGGGTGGCCCTAGAACTCATGCCTTTCCTTCCCTGGTTCTTTTTCACTCTCCCTTTTTCACTTGGCCTGGGGAGATGATCTAGCTGTGGATCTGCCAAAGGCAGAGGTGGCTTCTTTAGTCATAATGTTGCACAGAATTCTGAGATGCACAAATTTTATAATATATTCTATACTAAATTTATTATGTTGATAATAGTCAAATTCCTAGTATTGAGCAACACATATAGACATTTAATCTCAAATTGTATTTTGTTTTTGAAATTACAGTCCTCATATAGTGTTATACATTTATTATATTGTATATAGGTCCCATTCTTCCTCAGTTCAGCTCTCTATATAGAAAAGCATGTAAAAATAATCCATAAAGCATTTTATTTATATAGCAATTACCTAAATTATGTTTTTGCTATGTACATATAAGGATAATAGCTTTGTCTTCTTTATCACTATATTATTGACACTTATGGAACTCCTGACATATAAGCACTCAGTGTATAGTTGAATAATCTAATATAGAATGTTAGAGGGTAATTATTTCTGGAGAATATCCTGAGTTTTTGGGTGTTGTGTTTTGTTTCAGGAGACAGGGTCTCACTCGTTGCCCAAGCTGGAGTGAAATGGTGCAGTCATAGCTCATCATAGTGAACTCCTGGGCTTATGCAGTCCTCCCCCTGAACCTCCCAAGTAGCATGTATATGTATATGTATATGTATATGTATATGTATATGTATATGTATATGTATATGTATATGTATATGATGGGCAGCCAGGCACGGTGGCTCACTCCTGTAATCCCAGCACTTTGGGAGGCCAAGGTGGATGGGTCATGCAATCAGGAGATTGAGCCATCTTGGCCAACATGGTGAAGCCTCATCTCTACTAAAAATACAAAAATTAGATGGGTGTTGTGGTGTGTGCCTGTAGTCCCAGCTGCTCGGGAAGCTGAGGCACGAGATTTGCTTGAACCCTTGAGGTGGAGGTTGCAGTGAGCCAAGATCATGCCACTGCACTCCAGTCTGGCGACAGAGCAAGACTCTGTCTCAAAATAAATAAATAAAAAGATATGGGGGTCTCGCTGTGTTGCCTAGATTCTTCTAGAACTCCTGGCATCAAGTGATTCTCCCATCTTATCCACCTAAAGTCCTGGGATTACAGGCGTGAGCCACCGTGCCTGGCCAAAAATGTCAATTTTAAAATTAAGAGTATCACCTTAATTATAGCTGCACACAGTGGCTCACGCCTGTAATCTTAGCATTTTGGGAGGCCCAGGTGGGCGGATCATCAGGTCAGGAGTTCAAAACCAGCCTGGCCAACATGATGAAACACCATCTCTATTAAAAATACAAAAATTAGCTGGGTGTCATGGTGGGCACATGTAATCCCAGCTACTTTAGAAACTGAGGCAGAAGAATCGCTTGAACTGGGGAGTCAGAGGTTGCAGTGAGCGTAGATTGTGCCACTGTACTCCAGTCTAGGTGACAGAGCAAGACTCCATATCAAGAAAATAGAAATGTGATCTTGAACTCTGTTTTGGAAAAGAAAACAACACAATATTGAGTTAAAAACTGCATAGGAAATTTAAATTTCAGTAGAAAATTATAATTTGAACAGCTTACATACATCATTATACATACCAAGAGTTTTTCCTCAATTCTTTTCTGCTGTGTAAAGGAAAAATTATCAAATGAAGGTATAAGGGCTGTAAATTCTTAAGTTACAAAAATATTTTTAAATAACACCATTTTAAGATTTTCTCCATAAATTTGTCCAAAGAATTAGAAGTGAAAATGTAAGGAATATAAAGGAACATTTCAAAGTAGCATTAAAATGTAGAGGCAGCATAACAGAAATAAACTTTTTAGCCAAACTTTGTTTTCCAATCAGTGTGTTTTATCACTTTACAGAATGTAAATGAAGAAATGGAGGGCAGATACACTGAAAAGAGAAACCACCCTAACAGCATTTTAGTTAGTTGTCCTTTAGAGAGTCTTTTGCTTCTAGGTGATTCTTCCAGTCCATGAGCATGGGATGTTTTTCCATTTGTTTGTGTCATCTTATACATTTTATTTCGTCAGTGCTTTGTAGTTCTCCTTATAGAGACCTTTTGCCTCTGGTTAAGTATACTCATAAGTATTTTTTCTAACTATTGCAAATGGGATTGAGTTCTTGATTTGGTTCTCAGTTTGATCTTTATCGGTGGGTAGAAATGCTACTGACTTTCGTATGTTGATTTTTGACTTTACTGAAGTCACTAACTAAACAAAAGTTTAGTTCTTTCAAAAGATAAACAAAATTGATAGACTGCTAGCTAGATTGACTGAGGAAAAAATATGATTCACATAAGCACAATTAGAAATGACAAAGGTGAATTACAACTGATATCACAGAAATATAAAAGATAATCAGAGACATCTGGAGCCTTGCACAAACTACATGCACAAACTAGAAACCACAGAGGAGATAAATTCTTGGAAACATCCAGCCTCCCAACATTGAACCAGGAAGAATCAGAAATCCTGAACAGACCAGTAAGGAATAGTGAAATTGAATCAGTAATAAAAATTGCCTACAACAACAAAAAGCCAACAACCAAGTTCACAGCCAGATGTGCAAAGAAGAACTGGTACCAGTCTTACTGAAACTGTTCCCAAAAATTAAAGTGGGGGGAATTCTTTCTAACTAATTTCTATGACTCCTTATCACCCTCATTCCAAAGCCAGGCAAGGACACAAAGAAAGACTGCAGGCCAGTATCCATGATGAACACAAATGCAGAAATCCTTAACACACCAAATCCAAAAACATATCAAAAATATAATACACTACAAGCAAGTGAGTTTCATTACAGGCATGCAAAGATGGTTTAACACAGGCAATCAATAAATGGCATTCACCATATAATAAGAACTAAAAACCATATGATTACTTCAATAGCCACAGAAAAAGCATTTTATAAAATCCAGCATTCTTTCATGATAAAAACTCTTCAACTAGGCATTGCAGGAACATCAAAATAATAAAAGACATCTGTAAGAAACCCACTGCCAATATCATACTAAATGGGGAAAAGTTGAAAACATTCCCTCTAAGAACTGGAACAAGACAAGAATGCCTGCCTTTGCCACTTTTATTCGACATAATACTGGAAAATCCTAGCCAGATTAATCAGGCAGCAGAGAGAAATAAAGGGCATCCAAATTGGAAAAGATGTCAGATTTTCTCAGTTCGCTGATGATATCTTATACCTAGAAAACCCTAAAGTGTCTTCTAAAATTGTATAATTAGAATGGTCTTTGAAGGTCATCTACTTCTAGCCTTTCATTTCATGGATGAAGAAACTGAGACCTAAAGAGAATAAATAAAATTTCTAAGGTCACATACTAGTAAAGTATGGGTAAAGATAGAGCTCTGTTGATTATCTTTAAGCCTTTTCTTTTTTTAATGTACCAAACTCTTTTCTATTTCTGTGGAGAAAAATTACATTGTGAATTCTTTATATTAAAGCATAAGTTGGTTTGAAAAATACTGCCTTATACATATGTGTGTTTGTGGTAGTGGAATTGGATTTAATAATCTTGCAGAAACCAATGAAAGAACCATTTAAGTTATTTTCTTTTTTAAAATTATGTTTAAAATCAAAATGAGTTTTAAAGAAGTGTTAAGGGTAGGGGGGAAAAGTGGCACTGGAGAATTTTTAAAGAAATACAATATAGTGAAATCAGTGACTGGACGACATTTCAGAAGACATTTTTATAATGAGTTTCAGAATCTATGGAAAGTCCATACCTACTTAGGAACATACACCTTTTCAGTTAATTATGCTTTCTGACTGGAATGATAGTCACCCACCTCAACAGTCTTCTCCTTTACTCTCTACCATCCTCTCTCCATTTGGTCCTGGGAAAAGCTTGCTTATTCTGCAGGCTTCAGAGCTCCAAGTTTCTCTTCCCTTCCATGAGTGTTCTACTCCCGTAACATTTTCTATACTCCTCTACTTAATGCAAACATTGCACGGTTTACATGTGTGTCTTCTTCACTGGATTCATTTATTGAGTATCTGGACTCTCTTACTCAACTTTATATCTCAAGCCTGAAACAGGCGAACAGATTGGATAGTTTGTCATACAGGTATGTATACAAGTAAAGCTATTTTTTAATGATACTAAAGGGACTTGAAAGTTTTTAGCATAAAGCGCTGTTGAATTTTGTCAAAGGCCTTCTCTGCATCTATTGAGATAATCATGTGGTTTTTGTCTTTGGTTCTGTTTATGTGGTGGATTACATTTATAGACTTGCGTATGTTGAACCAGCCTTGCATCCCCAGAATGAAGCCTACTTGATCATAATGGATAAGCTTTTTGATGTGCTATTGCAATTGGTTTGCCAGTATTTTATTGAAGACTTTGCATCTGTGTTCATCCGGACATTGGCCTGAAGGTTTCGTTGTTTGTTGAGTCTCTGCAGGGTTTTGGTATCAGGATGATGTTGGTCTCATAAAATGATTTGGGAAGGATTCCCTCTTTTTGTATTGTTTGGAATAGTTTCAGAAGAAGTGGTACCAGCTCCTCTTTGTACGTCTGGTAGAATTCGACTGTGAACCCATCTGGTCCTGGACTTTTTTTGGTTGGTAGGCTATTAATTGCTGCCTCAACTTCAGCCCTTGTTGTTGGTCTGTTCAGGGTTTCAACTTCTTCCTGGTTTAGTCCTGGGAGGGTGCAAGTGTCCTGGAATTTATCTATTTCTTCCAGGTTTACTGGTTTATGTGCATCGAGTACCAAAACAGAGATATAGACCAATGGAACAGAACAGAGGCCTTGGAGGCAACACCACACATCTACAACCATCTGATCTTTGACAAACCTGACAAAAACAAGCAATGGGGAAAGGGTTCCCTGTTTATTAAATGGTGTTGGGATAACTCAGAAACGGAACCCCTTCCTGACACCTTATACTGAAATTAACTCCAGATGGATTAAAGACTTAAACGTAAGACCTAACACCGTAAAACCCCCAGAAGAACACCTAGGCAAAACTATTCAGGACATAGGCATAGGCAAGGACTTCATGACTAAAACACCAAAAGCATTGGCAACCAAAGCCAAAATAGAAAAATGGGATCTAATTAAACTCCAGAGCTTCTGTACAGCAAAAGAAGCAATCATTAGAGTGAACCAGCAACCAACAGAATGGGAAAAAATTTTTACAGTCTACCCATCTGACAAAAGGGCTAATATCCAGAATCTGCAAAAAACTAAGACAGATTTACAAGAAAAAGAAAACCTATTCAAAAGTAGGTAAAGGATATGAACAGACACTTTTCAAAAGAAGACATATATGAGGCCATCAAACATGAAAAAATGCTCATCATCACTGGTCATTAGAGAAATGCAAATCAAAATTACATTGAGATACCATCTCCAGTTAGAATGGTGATCATCAAAAAATCTGGAGACAACAGTTGCTGGAAAGTATGTGAAGAAATAGGAACACTTTTAAACTGTTAGTGGGCGTGTAAATTAGTTCAACCATTGTGGGACACAGTGTGGTGATTCCTCAAGGTTCTAGAAATAGAAATTACGTTTGACCCAGCAATCCCATTACTGGGTATATACCCAAAGGATTATAAATCATTCTGTTATAAAGACATATACACACATATGTTCATTGCGGCACTGTTTACAATAGCAAAGACCTGGAACCAACCCAAATGCCAGCTGAGGATAGACTGGACAAGGAAAATGTGGCACATATACAGCATGGAATACAATGCAGCCATGAAAAATGATGGGTTTATGTCCTTTGTTAGGGACATGGATGAATCTCGAAACCATTCTCAGCAAACTGACATAAGAAAGAAAATCAAACACCACATGTTCTCACTCATAGGTGGGTGTTGAACAGTGAGAACACATGGACACAGGGAGGGGAGCATCACACACTGGGGTCTGTTGGTGGCTGCTATGAAATGACAGTAAGGGGTAGGGAGGTTGGGGAGGGTTAACATGGGGAGAAATGTCAGATATAGGTGACAGGGAATGGAGGTAGCAAACCACCTTGCCACGTAAGTACCTATGCAACAACGCTACATGATCTGCACGTGTACCCCAGAACCTAAAGTACAATTTTTTAAAAAAATGCAATAAAAAGTACTTGACTTTTTATAGATTTGTAATACTTTTTCAGTAAATTTCAAATGAAAATTATTTCTAAACTAAGATTAAACAGTTTTAATAGCTATATATTTATAAGCTACTTAATATAAACTTCTATTTTTTATTATCTTCCAGAAGAAAATTTTTTGAAGAGACAGCGTCTCACTCTCTTGCCCAGACTGAGTGCAGTGGCATGATCATAGCTCACTAAAGCCTCCAATTCCTGACCTCAAGTGATCCTCCCACCTCAGCCTCTTGAGTAGCTGGGCACAAGCATGCACTACCATGCCCAGCAAGTTTTTTTTTATTTATTTTTATTTTTTGAAGAGACACTGACTATGTGTTCTGGGCTCATCTTGAACTTCTGGCCTCAAGCAGTCCTCCTGCCCTAGCTTCCCAAAAGCACTGGGATTACAGGCATGAGCCACAGCACCTGGCCTATCCTCATATTTTTGTTTTTAGAACTTGGGCTTCTAGGTTGACAGTTCTTGTAGTATTCAAAAATTACAAATTATGATCTGACACAGGTTTATCTTGTTTGTGTTTGGTGGGTTGTACTCTGAATAAAAGGTAATCTGAAATATTGTTTGAATAACAAAATAAAGGAATTTCCAGGTCTTTTAATTGCAGTAAGAAAGAATAGTTCAATTAGGATTGTCAAGAAAAGATCCTATTGTGTACTATTTATGTCTGCTGTTAAATGATTTATTCTTAATTTGCTAAGGCAGTTTTTTCAAAATTCCAGATATCTAACCACAAACTTGACCATTTAACTTTCAAATAAGGTTTTTCCCCTAAGTAACTTTATATTGTGAGAATTTGCCTAAATTCTCGCAATATAAATTTAAAGGATTAGTGCCAGAATTTAGTCTTTATCAATGTTGTTGATTTTATACATAAAAATTATCTTGATACGAAAATAGTTCTTAAAAGAATGACTTATTTTATAAGCAGTAATTAAAATGGGAAAAATGAGTAATTCGGTTTAATTTTATTTATATTTGTATTAAGTGTTAACTAATTTGCAGAAAATTTCTAGAATGCTCATATTCCAAAAAGGATATAAGTGGCTTATAAAAACAGATAGAATTTTTTAAATCAGGAAAACTAAATCTATGAATATGGAACCAGAAGTGAAATTAATATAAACAAAACCAGTAAAAATGCTGGTATACTTCTTAGAAGTGGTCCACAGATGTAGCTCATAATCACTGTAGGTTCTCTAGAAAGTTGTTCCATTCTTTCAAAATCATTTTCATTTGACAGCTTTTACTGGGTGAAATGAACCTGTCCAGGTTTACTTCATTTGACACTTATCCCTTTATGGTGTCTATGAACAATAAGAAAAAAAATCTTTTTCACTCACTTTTTTTTAACTTATATTTTAGGCTCAGGAGTACATGTGCAGGTTTGTTACATCGGTAAACTCGTGTCACAGATGATTTTGCCACTTGGATACTAAGCCTAATACCCAATAGTTACTTTTTCTGATCTTCTCCCTCCTTCCAACCTCTACCCTCAAGTAGACCTCAGTGTCTGTTGTTTTCCTCTTTGTATCCATGTGTTCTCATCGCTTGTAAGTGAGAACATGCAGTATTTGGTTTTCTGTTTCTGCATCAGTTAGCTAACTATGATGACAAATCCTGTAAGAACTTACTAAGGGTAAATTTAAGAGAAACCAGGATAGCTATACATAGCATTAATGTAAAAGAATTGTTTATCTCTTGCAAAAAAAGTGTACAGATTATTTTGCCACTCAGGTACTAAACCTAATACCCCATAGTTACTTTTTCTGATCTTTTCCTTCCTCCTGACTTCTGCCCTCAAGTAGGCCCGGTGTCTGTTGTTTCCCTCTTTATGTCCATGTGTTCTCTTCACTTACGAGTGAAAACATGCAGTATTTGGTTTTCTGTTCCTGCAGTAGTTTGCTAAGTATGATGGCCTCCAGCTTCATCCATGTTCCTGCAAAGGACATTACAGCTAGTGCTCGACTTACGACCATGGTCGGGACCTCAGAACGGTCATAACACGATTTGGTCGTAAGTTGAGTAGGCTATATGTACAGTTGAAATGGTGCACGCGAAGATGGTAGTGCTGCCAGAAGCTGGTCTGCACTGTCGTACACCCAGCTGGGCAACGTTTGCACTGCCAGACGCGGAGCAGTCATGGCTAGCAATTGTGGTCATAAAGTCAAATGGTCGTAAGTTGCATAGATCATAAGTCGATCAATACCTGTATATTGTTCTTTATTATGGCTGCATACTATTCCATTTTCTTTATCCAGTCTACCACTGATGGACATTTAGGTTGATTCCAATTATTTGCTACTGTCAATAATGCTGCAGTGAACACACACGTGCCTGTGCCTTTATGGTAAAATGATTTGTATTCCTTTAAGTATACCTCCAGTAATGGGATTCCCAGGTCAAATGGTATTTCTGCGTTTAGCTCTTTGAGGAATCACCATAATGTTTCTCCAATGGTTGAACTAATTTACATTCCCACCAACAGTGTATAAGCATTTTCTTTTCTTCACAACCTCACCAGCATCTGTTACTTATTCACTTTTTTTTTCTTTTTGGGGGGTTGGGGGGATGGAGTCTCGCCCTGTCACCCAAGCTGGAGTGCAATGGTGCAATCTCGACTCATTGAAACCTCCGCCTCCCAAGTGGTTAGAATTACAGGTACCCACCACCATACCCAGATAATTTTTGTGTTTTTAGTGGAGACTGGGTTTCACCATGTTGGTCAGGCTGGTCTTGAACTCCTGACCTCAGGTGATCCACCTGCCTCAGCCTCCTAAAGCACTGGGATTATAGGTGTAAGCCACCATGCTGGCTGTGTTTATTCACTTTAATAATACCCATTCTGAGTGATGTGAGATGATATCTCATTGTGGTTTTCATTTGCATTTCTCCAATGATCAGTGATATTGAGCTTTTTTTAATATGCTTGTTGGCTATGTGTGTGTATTCTGTTGAGAAGTGTGTTCACGTTCTTTGCACACTTTTTATAATGAGGTTATTTTTTCTTGTAAATTAGTTTAGGTTCCTTACAAATGCTGGATATTGGACCTTTGTCAATGGCTAGTTTGTAAATATTTTTTTTCCATTCTATAGCTTTGTCTTAGGGGAAAAAAAAAAAAGAACGAATCTCACTCTGTTGCCCAGGCTGGAGTGCAGTGGCACGATCTTGGCTTACGGCAACCTCTGCCTCCCGGGTCCAAGCAATTCTTTCCCCCTTCAGCCTACCAAGTAGCTGGGACTACAGGCATGTACCACCATGATTGGCTAAGTTTTTGTATTTTTAGTAGAGATGGGGCCTCCCCATGTTAGCCATGATGGTCTTGATCTCCTGACCTTGTGATCCACCTGCCTCAATCTCCCAAAGTACTGGGATTACAGGCATGAGCCAGCTTGTTTTTCACTCTGGGGTAGTTTCTTTTGCTATGCAGAAGCTTTTAAGTTTAATTAGATCCCATTTGTCAAATTTTGCTTTTGTTGCCATTGCTTTTGGCATCTTCATCGTGAAATCTTTGCCTATTCCTGTGTCCAGAAAGGTGTTGCCCAGGTCATCTTTCAAAGTTTTTATAGTTTTGGGTTTCACAGTTTAGTCTTCAGTCCATCTTTAGTTGATTTTTGTATATGGTATAAAGAAGGGATCTAGTTTCAATCTTCTGCATAGGGCTAGCTACTGATCCCAGCACCATTTACTGAATATTCTTTCCCCATTGCTGGTTTTTGTCAAGTTTGTCAAAGATCAGATGGTCATAGCTATGTGGCCTTCTTCTGGGCTCTCTAGTCTGTCCCTTTGGTCTATATGTCTGTCTACCAGTACCATGCTGCTTTGTTTACTGTAGCAGCCTTGTAATATCATTTGAACTTGGATAATGTGATGACTCCAGCTTTGTTCTTTTTGCTTAGGATTGTTTCGGTAATTTGGGCTCTTTTCCTGTTTCCATATGAATTTTAAAATAATTTTTTTTAGTGCTATGAAGAATGTCATTGGCAGTTTGATAGCAATAGCATTGACTCTATAAATTGCTTTGAGCAATATGGCCATTTCAACAATATTGATTCTTCCTATCCATAAGCATAGAATGTTTTTCCATTTGTTTGTGTCGTCTGATTTATTTGAGCAGTGTTTTGTAATACCTTCCTGGTTAGCTGTATTCCTAGGTATTTTATTCTTTTTCTACCAATTGTGAATGGGATTGCATTCCTGGTATATGGAAATACTAGTAATTCTTGTACATTGATTTTTGTATCCTGAAACTTTGCTGAAGTTGTTTCATCAGTGGAAGGTCCTTTTGGGCCAAGACCGTGATGTTTTCTAGATACAGGATCATGTCATTGGCAAACGGGAATGGTTTGCGTTTTCTCTCTATTATATTTGGATGCCCTTTATTTCTTTATCTTGTCTGAGTCAACATACTGCCAGTGCTATGTTGAATAGGGGTGGTGAAAGGATATCCTTGTTGTGTGCTGGTTTTCAAGGGAAGAATGTTCCAGCTTTTGCCTATTCAGTATGATGCTAGCTGTAGGTATGTCATAGGTGACTTGTTATTTTGAGGTATATTTCATTAATGCCCAGTTTATTGAGAGTTTCTAACATGAAGTATGTTAGACTAAAGCAGAAGCCTTTTCTGCATCTATTTAGATGATCATGTGGTTTTTGTCTTTACTTCTGTTTATGTGATAAATCACATTTCTTGATGTGCATATATTGAACCAATTTGGCTTCCTGGGGATAAAGCTTACTTGACTGTGGTGGACTAGCTTTTCTGTATGCTGTTGGATTCAATTTGCAGGTATTTTATTGAGGATTTTTGCATTGGTGTTCGTCAAGGATATTTCTCTTTTTTTGTTTGGTATCAAGATGATGCTGGCTTCATAGAATGAGTCGGAGAGGAGTCTCTCCTCAGTTTTTTGGAACAGTTTCAGTAGGAATGGTACCAACTCTTTGTAGAATTCTGTGAATCTATCTGGTCCTGGGTATTTTTTGGTTGGTAGGCTACTTATTACTGATTCAGTTGTAGAGCTCATTGGGAATCAATTTCTTCCTGATTCAGCCTTGGGAGGGGATATGTGTCCAGAAATTTATCTGTCTCTTCTAGGTTTTCTAGTTTGTTTCACCCACTTCTAATTAAAATTTAGCAATTCCTTCTTTAACGAATGTAGGCAGCAAAACCAGTATCTATGACTTCGTTACTCAGAAAAATTGTAGATGTAGTTACCATATATGTCAGAATATTTATTCTCATCACTACTTTGAAGTTGTGGTAATCATTAGATACATTGCTGAATCCTTATTATTTAATGTGTTACTAAAGAAATACTTGTTACTATATCATAGCTTTGTTTTTGTAATAGTATGATAACTGTATTTCAGGATAACTAGTGGCTTTAGCATCCATTAATGGTCTTGGCTAAATAAAGTTGTTTAGTATAGTGGTTGCAAAATGGTGATTAATTTTTATCTTGCTTAAATATATTGGTTGGCATTCTTGTGTAAAAATAAGCTTTCCCTTCTCCCCCTCTTATTTTTTTCTTTAAGTACCTGTGGACTCAGATTTTAAATCATTGTGTTAACATTCATTCTTATGATGTGAAATCCTCCCAAATTAGGCCAATGGAAGTGCCTTTAAAGTAGTTTATTTTACCTTTCCATATGTCTTCATTAGTGTTTAAGCAGTGCTTTACTTTCTTGTACAGTAAGCTTATCCAGGCTTACCATAGGCTTTCTCTGCTTCAACCTTGGCGTAATTTTAGTGGGAGAATGTGATTTAGAAACCAAATTCTGAGTATTAGATATGCTCTTTGTTACTGTGGTGTCACGGCTTTGACATCCTTTCTTATGAAACCTCTAGTTCTAATCTATCACTGCAGGGTTTTTCCCTCCATTGCCTCATTCTGAATTTGTATCTCCCAGCAACTTTAATTTGCCATTTGCTCAGCTCTTAAAAATTGAGGATATTTTTGCAGTTCTTTTTTTTTTTTGTCCTTCGAATAATACCCATCAAGATTATTGTAGTCAGAATACTATATTGAAATGTTATTGAATTATTGGTTTTCCTTCTGTGTTATTTGACCTTTAACTAGATTAGTTTAACAACTTTCGGAAGTCAAAACTACAATGAAAGGTATACTCAGACATCCCCTCTCATACTTAAAGTATCCACCTTGTTCCAAATCTTCTGAGGTTTTATTCATTTCTGGTTTATCCTTTCTGCAAAAATAAACATATATGACAATAACAAAATCTCTTCAAATCAATTTGCAGTGATTATTCTTTTTTTTTTTCTTAATGGTGGAAGATTGAGGAAACATTCAAAAAGTAAGACCATCAAATATTGGAACAACATGATTAACAAACTTGCCCACTTAATCAACATAGATGTAAAATCCATACATGCAGTCAATTCTCATTTGTAAATTCCTTGTCTGTGAATTCACCTAACTTACTTGTAACCCTACAATCAATACTTGTGACAAAAAAATTGAGTCACTCTACACACAGACTTCCCAGCTGACGTCTAACAAGGTGAGCTATGCCATCTTGTTTCTGCTCTCTCACACAGTACTCTTTTGACAGCCTATTTGGTGTTAAATTTGTTTGTGCTTTTTGTTGATGACTTTGCTTTTAAAATAATAACTCCCACATAATGGTTAAAGTCTAGTGTTCCTAAACACAAAAATGTTGTGTTGTGCCTTACAAAGAAAATACATGTGTTATGTAAGCCACCTTCAGGCATGAGTTATAGTGCTGTTGGCCATGAGTTCAATGTTAATGCACCAACAATATGTATTAAATATAGTGCTTTTAAACAAACACATGAATTCAAAGTATGTGTTGATAAATGTGACCAAAGACCTAACCCTGTAGTTTCCATGAGAGCCATTGTTCAGCATTCATTAATTCAACATTCATGGTCACTTTATAGAACCAAATGATAACAATTAGCCAGAATTTACTGTATATACACAGAGACATATAAAGCAAATCCTTCAGATTATGAAAAGAATAATATATCGAAACCAATTTAGGACCTTCCAAAGCATACAAGATTGATGTGACAATTTATGATTTTTTTTTCTGCCACATATACAGATTAGTCATATCTGCGCAGATATATGTATGCATTTGGTAAAATTCCACATGGATTTGTGTCAAAAGTTAGCTAAGCATAAAAATGACTTCAAGAAGTCCTGGCCAGAGCAGTCAGGCAAGAGAAATAAAAGGAATTAAATAGGAACAGTCCAACTATCTCTGTTTGCAAGTGATATGATTCTATATCTAGAAGACCCCATAATCTCTGCTAAAAGCTCCTAGATCTGATGAACAACTTCAGCAAAGTTTCAGGGTGCAAAATAAATGTACAAAAATCAGTAGCATTCCTATACATCAGCAACATTCAAGCTGAGAGGCAAATCAAGAACACAATCCTATCCACAATTGCCACAAAAGGAATAAAATACATAGGAATACAACTAATCAGTGGGGTGGAAAATTTCTGCAACAAAAATTGCAAAACACTGTTCCAAATCAGAGATAGCACAGAAGAATGGAAAACATTTCATGCTCACGGATAGGAAGAATAAATATTGTTGAAATGGCCATACTGTCAAAGCAATTTACAGATACAGTGCTATTTCCATCAAACTACCAACTATATTCTTTACAGAATTAAGAAAAACTATTTTAAAATTCATGTGGAACCAGAAAAAAAGCCCAAATTTACCAAGGCAATCCTAAGCAAAAATAACAAAGATGGAGGCAACACACATTCCTCAACTTCAAATGATACTGCAAGGCTACAGTAAACAAAACAGTATGGTACTGGTACCAAAACAGACACACAGACCAATGGGACAGAATAGAGGACCCAGAAATAACACCTACAACCATCAGATCTTCAACAAAGTTGACAAAAGCAATGTAGACAGGACTCGCTATTTAATAAATGATGCTGAGATAACTAGCCATATGCAGAAGATTGAAACTGGACCTCTTTCTTACACCATACACAAAAATCAACTCAACATCAATTTAAAAAAGTTAAAATGTAAAACTATAAAAACATTGGAAGATAACCTACAAAATACCATTCTGGACATAAAACCCGGGAACGATTATGAAAAAGATGCCAAAGTAATTGCAACAAAAACAAAAATTGACAAATGGGACCTGATTAAACTACAGAGCTTTTGTATAGCAACAGCAACTATCAGCAGAATAAACAGACAGCCTACAGAATGGGAGAAAATATAACTATACATCCGACAAAGGTCCAATATCCAGCATCTATAAGGAACTTAAACAAATTTACAGGCAGAAAACAACCCCATTAAAAAGTGGGCAAGGGATATGAACAGACACTTCTCAAAAGAAGATAAACGTGTCCAGCAAGCATATGAAAAAATGCCCAACATCACTAAATGTTAAACACAAATAAAAACCACAATGAGATACCATCTCACAGGCATCAGAATGGCTATCATTAAAAAGTCGAAAAATAACAGTTGCTGGTAAGATTGTGGAGAAAAGGGAGTGCTTATACATTGCTGGTGGGAATGTAAATGAGTTCAGCCATTATAGAAAGCAGTGTGGCAATTCCTCAAAGAACTTAAAGCAGAATTACCACTTGACTCAGCAATCCTGTTATTAAGTATGTATTCAAAGGACTATAAATCATTCTACAGTAAAAACACATGCACACATATGTTCATCACAGCACAATTCACAATACCAAAGACATGGAATCAACCTAAATGCCCATCAACAGTAGACTGGATAAAGAAAATGTAGTATAATACATCATGAAATACTATGCAACCATAAAAACGAATGAAATCACATCTTTTGTAGCAACATGGAAGGAGCCGGAGGCCATTATTCTACACAAACTAATTCAGGAAAAGAAAACCACATACTGCACGTTCTCACTTGTTAGTGGGAGCTAAGTGATGAGAACACATGGACACAAAGAGAGAACAACATTCACTGGGGATTATTTAAGGGTGGAGACTGAGAAGAGGGAGAGGATAAAATATGGATATATATATATCCATTAGGAACTATCCTTATTACCTGGGTGACAAAATAATCAGTATACCAAACTCCCTGTACATCAAACTCCCAAGACACATAGTTTACCTATGTAACCTGCACATGTTCCCCTGGGCCTAAAATAAAAGTTTAAAAGAAAGGAACTTTATCAAGGATAGTATATAAAACCGATACGAGTTTTTATATTTAATGACGACGCTGGAATGTACCTTCTGAGATAGGTTTTATAGTGTCCATCCACTTGCCCACTTCTGTCTACCAACATATTGGAAGTCCTGCGCAGAGTATAAGGTGAAAAAAAAAATGGATGGATAGGTGGGTGATAGAGGACAAAACACAAATGTCATTTTTCACAGGTTAGGAACTTATGTACCTAGATTAGAGTACACAAAGTTGAGATTAAAAAAAATAGTAAAGCTGATAGATGTAAAAAATATGTGTAGAGTAACCACCCCCTCTTCACAGAGAATGCCAACAACCCCTATGGAGGCCTAAAACCACAGATATTACTGAATCCTATGCATACTGTGTTTTTTATACATACATACCCATGATAAAGTTTAATTTGTAAGTTAGGCACAATAAGAATAACAATAAAATAGAACAATTGTAACAAAATACTACAGTAAAAATTATGTGAATGTGGTATCTCAAAGTATCTTATTGTACTTCACTTACCCTTACGATGTGAGATGATAAAATGCCTATGAGATGAGATGAGGTAAATGAAATAGGCATTATGACATAGCATTAAGCTACTATTAACAGTCTGACCATACATCAGGAGGAGGAGGATCATCTGCTTTCAGTAATCTAGATCATGAAGCTATGCTGGTTAAATATCAGGACCATATGATATCCTATTAATGACTAATGCAGAAAGTGTGGATACTTTGGACAAAGGGATGATTTACGTCCTGGGTCTGATGGTGTGAGATTTTTACCATGCTACTCAGAATGTCACGTAATTTAAATCTTATGAATTGGTTTATTTCTGGAATTTTCTGTTGAACATTTTCAGACCATGGTTAACTGCAGGTAACTGAAACCACAAAAGGTGAAACAGCAGATAAGGGGGGACTGTTGTATCCAAAGTCAGTTGCATCTGTGTAAACAACAATAGAAAATTAAATTTAAAAAAAAAAAGTACAGAGTATCTATGGGGAAAAAAGATAAAAGCATCAAAAACTAGGAAATACCAAGGAATGTAACTCCAACAAAAGATGTGAGGGAACTTTTTAGAGAAAATGATTAAAACTATTGACAATTTTTATAAATAAATGGATAACTATCCATGTTCATGAAGATTCAGTATTGTAAGGATGTTAATTCTCCTTAAATGATCTTTAGACTTAATGCTAATACTAATAAGAGTCTTAAATGTACCACTATACAGCAGTGAGAGTAAATTATAGAAGCACAGACAACTCAAAAACATCAAATGAAAGAGGCAAGTCAAAAAATGTAGTATAAAACTAAACTATAGGCATTCAGTCATAAGTAGTTAAAAATGAAGGGAATGGTTATCCCTAAAATAAGGATAGTGGCTACATTTTGGAAAAATGTGAAGGATATCATCTGGGAGGGGCATGCTTCCAGGGTGCAGGCATAATGTATTGACATGGGTGGTAATTATGTGGACACTCACTGTGTGACTATTCTTTAAACTGTGAATATTTTATGCAAATAAAAAACTAAGGAGCTAAGCTAAAGAATGTGAAATAGGCTAAGTATGTTACCAAGAATTGATCAGTTATTAAGCTGATAATCCATAAGATTAAGTTATTGGTGATTGCTCCATAATGTTGAATTAACTTGAATGGTTTAGGATACTTCATCCAGATAGAAAATTCAATTTATAAGAAGCATATATTTTTTAAGACTCCTAGACATGTATTGCTACTCATGTTACTAGACTCTATCCTACAGAACTTAGCATAAAGCATATTCTGCTTTTACTATGCTTTGGAAGATCATTAGTGGAAGAAACACAAAAATTTTATTATATAACATGGTAATAGTGAACAATGATATCTACCACTGTTTGAGCACTTACCATGTACTAGCCATGGGGTCAAGTATTAAATATATTATTAATTTGGGAAAAAAGTCTTAAGGGTGACTACCACTGTTATCCCTGTTTTACATGTTAAGTGTCAGAATCAGATTATCGTCTTAGCCTTTCTGATTCCCGAACTCTTGTTCTTAACCATAGCCCAATTAAGGTTTAGAATATTTAATAGTATGTATAGTAATTCGTATTATAGATTCTCATTTTTTACTCTCACTTTGAGTGTAGAATGAAGTTTTCCAGTGACTACATACCATGTGATATTGCAACAGCCTGAGTGCAAATTTGTCTTCCATTGAGCCAGACATTAGAGAATTGAAAAAATATATTTTTTTAAAAAGGGGGCATGGGGGCACCAGGCACAGTGACTCATGCCCGCAGTCTCAGCACTTTGGGAGGCTGAGGCTGGAGGATCACTTGAACTCAGGAGTTCAAGACAAGCCTGGGCAATATAGCAAGACCTTGGCTCAATTTTTTTGTTAATAAATATATGTAAAACAAGGCTGTACTTTTTTACTATCCTTTTAAGTCTAATAAATGAATATTTTTTAAGACTTGTTCATCTTAACTTCAAATATGGTGATTATTAATAGATACAACTCACAGAAATGAAAGCTTTTGGGGCCCTCAGTAATTTTTAAATGTGTAAAAGGGTCCTGAGACCAGAAAGTTAAAGAACCAGTAATCTACATGATTTCTTATATTCTCATATTTGATTTTGTTCTTATAAAATAATCTGTTTTTAGGTTGCTACAAGCCTCAGGAAAAATCAGATTACTTGATGTTGGCAGCTGCTTTAACCCGTTTCTGAAGTTTGAAGAATTTCTAACTGTTGGCATAGACATTGTACCTGCTGTAGAGGTATGCATAGTTTTGTTTTCAGACTTCAATATTTTACATCTATATTTAAAAAAGAAAAGCACTTTCTTTGCATCCCTAAAATAGCAAATATATTTCCTGTGTACCCATTAAGAAGAGATTTCTATTCAGACCTAAATAAATTTTGTGAAAATTTGAGCATTTAACCAATTTTGTCTTTATTTTCTTTATCATCTAAATAGCCATAGTCTAGAACAGGCGTCCCCAAACTACGGCCCGCGGGCCGCATGTGGCCCCCTGAGGCCATTTATCCGGCCTCCTGCCGCACTTCAGGAAGGGGCACCTCTTTCATTGGTGGTCAGTGAGAGGAGCACAGTACGTGGTGGCCCTCCAGCGGTCTGAGGGACAGTGAACTGGCCCCCTGTGTAAAAAGTTTAGGGACGCCTGGTCTAGATATGTTATAGTAAAATCATTGGAATTAAGAAACTTCAGCTGGGTGCAGTGGCTGATGCCTGTAATCCCAGCACTTTAGGAGGCTGAGGCAGGTGGATCACCTGAGGTCAGGAGTTCAAAACCAGCCTGGCCAACATGGTGAAACCCTGTCTCTATTAAAAAATAAAAAAATTAGCCAGGTGTGGTAGCAAGCGCCTGTAAATACCAGCTACTTGGGAGGCTGAGGCAGGAGAATCGCTTGAACCCAGGAGTTGGAGGTTGTGGTGAGCCAAGATTGCACCACTGCATTCCAGCATGGGCAACACAGTGAGACTCCATCTCAATTCAGATTACAGACTTCCCCATAGCTTTTGTGTTTGGGTTTTGCATTTTGTTGTCTTTGGTTTATTATTTCTTTTAATGCATCTCTTTCTGAAATATACAGTGTCGTAGAGCCATTATGGAATGGTAGAAAGAGACAAGGGCTTTGGCGTTAGCCAGATGTTATTAAATCCAGCTTGTTTGTACTTGAGTCAATGAAACTACTGAACATTTGGCCTGGTAAATTATAGGAACTTAATACATAATAGATACTACCCTTTCCATTGAGAATGTTCCTGTAGGTCAATCATTATGACACTATCATTTTAATTCAGTGAAGCAGGATCACCTCCTTATCAGCTTTAATTTTTTTTTTTTTTTTTTTTTTAAGACGAAGTTTCACTCATGTTGCCCAGGCTCAGGTGCAGTTGCATGATAACTCACTACAACCTCTGCCTCCCAGGTTCAAGCAATTCTGCTGCCTCTGCCTCTCAAGAAGCTGGGATTATAGGCATGCACCACCATGCCCAGCTGACTTTTTATTTTTAGTAGAGACAGAGTTTCATCATGTTGGTCAGGCTTGTCTAAAACACCTGACCTCAGGTGATCCACCTGCCTCCCAAAGTGCTGGGATTGCCGGCATGAGCCATTGCACCTGGCCACCTTGAACTTTTTTTTTTTGCCTTAGTCATGTGATGCCAAGAGTTTATGTTAAAGGCATTTTTTAAAGGTAGATGAATTATATGTATCAGAACAAGTTAGATTTTTTCCCAGAATAACATGAATTCATTATGTTTCCCATTTTACTATTGTTAGACCTCCAGACATAAAAATTTTTACAAAATGCATTTAAATGTTTACAAAATTTAATGCTATTTTTAAAGTATGGATTAGAGTATAAACTCCTTGGGTTAGGGATTTTTTTCTTCCTCTACTGCTGTATTCCCAGAACCTAGAAGAGTGCCTAAAATATTTAATACTTTTTAAAATAAAAGAGTAGAATCATACTTCCAATCTAGGTTTGAACCTCTCCATCACCATTTGATCCTCAGTTTTCTCATCTGTATAATGGAATTAGTAGTGGACCACATTTTATACGATGTTGTAAAGCACCAAGCATAGTACCTCTTAATAGTGCCTGCTAAATAAATGTTTGTTGTTACTGAAAAAGTTCCTGCATGAAGATTCAGCTTTCATGAGACATTTCTTTAATGATGTATCATTTTGATGAGCATGACTAAATAGATTAAATCTATATGAGTAACACTGAGGAACAACCAAGTCCTAAAACCATTACTGTTATTTCTACTTCTGTTTCTCTGTGCTAAAATCACTGTTCTTAGCTTACCACTGCAGAGAATTTTTGTGCCATCGGGAACTACAGTTTTAAAGCCCAGGTGGCTTCATGCATGGATTCTCTTCCCTTCCTTCCTCAAGACACACATGAGAGATGTTCTTCAGGGACTGCTGAGACATCATGACCATTTGATTCTTAAGCTTAATATTAAATCTATTTATGGATAGGGCTATAAACTTTGAATTATATAGTCACTAGGGAAGACAAAAGAACTGCTATTAAGTATAGAATGAGAGTTTCACAGTTCAGAATTCTATAACTAATTTTAAAACAGAGTAAAGGGACTAACTCTTCCAGCCAAGCTGGGATAACACAGACTAGATTTATCCTCTTCCACCACTTGAAGCAACAAAAAGAGTGGACTGAATATTCTAAATAATTTTGATACTGCACATCAGATAATGAAGGACAGTGAGCTCAGAGACGGAAAACAAATGAGATGAGCCCTACAATTACACTAGGATATTGCCTTGAGAGTTTCCAGGATGTAGCAGAGAGAAAAACCCAAGCAGAGTCTAGGTGATTCTGTGAGTTACGAAGATGGCATTGAGAGTCCTAGGAGACCAAGGCAGCTAGAGTTTCTAGAATAGTCTCCTGAAAATAAGTAAACCATAGAGGGAAAACTCCAGAGGCCTGCAAAAGGTCCCCTTTGAATACTCAGCTGAGTATAGATAAGCATACAGTATATGAGAAAACTACATGAGACTCAAGAAGGTACTGTCTGAAAGGCTTAGAGGTTATAGCGGCCAGCACTCACACAGGGAAGTGTTAATATTGCACCTGTTCCCACCAGCCATACTGGAACATTCAAGATTCACAAACACTGAATAGAGTACACAGAGAAGGGTCTTATCTCAATAATGTAGAATAATTTGCCTTAGATAAACACTGCTCTAGTCCCACATAACAGATTTTAAAAGCAAGACCCAAAAAGTTCAAATTGTCTCCAGGTATCTTAACTATATCCCAGAACACAGTTCAGGAATATTTATAGCAATCCATAGCTATTGTTCCCACCAGGGTAAAATTCACCATGTCTGACATCCAAAAAGAATTACAGCCATACAAAGCAGTAAGAAAATAGTACCCATAGTGAGGAGATAAATCAGCTAACAATGACCAACCCTGAACTGACAGAAACATGGACATTAAAATGGAGATAGTACCAGTTTGGGAAAATTCCTTGAGCTAAACATTTATAGTTTGTGCTCTTTCCTATATGTGTTATGCTTCAATATGGTTTTATTTTATTAAAACATATCAAAACTGTATAAAAAGTTATGTAGAACCAGGAAGCTATCTTAAAACACCCAAATCTATCATCTAGAGACAGATACTACAATGTGTAATGTGAAAATACATACCAGATGCGATTACTGCATATTAGATGTGGTAGAAGGAAAGGTAAATTGAAGTTATAGCAATAGCAACTATCCAAAATGAAACAAAAAAAAAATGTTTTAAATAGAAGAGCATCAGTGATACAAATCTAAGCAGCTAAATATAAGCATAATTAGAATCTTCCAGAAGATGGGAGATTTGAAGAAATAATGGCCAATAACTTTCCAATTTGATGAAAGCTGTTAACTCACAAATTCAGAGAAGCCCAACAAATCCTAAATGAAAGAAACATGAGGCAAATCACACCAAGGAATATCATAATCAAACTTCTAAAACTAGTGATACAGTCTTAAAAGCTTAGAGTACTGAGAGATAAAAGTCACCTAGAATTTTATAGCCAGCCAAAACATCTTTCAAAATGAGATTTTCCTCAGATATATGAAAGCGGAAATACTTCAATATTAGCAACTTGTATCATAAGAAATGTCAAGGAGGACGTGCTTTAGTCAGGTAGAAATACGGATCTACACAAAGGAATGAAGAATACTAGCAGTGATAACTATACAAATAAAAATAAGATTTTCTCTTGTTTAAAATCTTTAAAGATAATTTACTATTGTTTTGGGTTGAATTCTGTCACCCTAAAACAGATATGTTGTAGTTCTAACTCTAAAGATGTTACTTTATTTGAAGATAGCTTTACAAAAGTAATCAGGGGTCATTAGAGTGACCCATAGTTGAATATGATTCTGGTATCCTTACAAAAAGGAGAAATTTGAACTCAGAAACAAGCACACAGGGAGAGCTTGACATGAAGATGAACACAGAGATCGGGGAGATGCATCTACAGACCAAAGAACACCAAAGAAAGATTGCCAGCAAACCGCTAGAGACAAGGCAAGAGGCATTGATTAGATTTTCCTTCACAGCCTTCAGAAGGAAGAAACCTTCCCAAAATCTTTATCTCAGATTTCTAAGCCTCCAGAACTATGAGAAAATAAATTTCTATTGTTTAAACCACCCAGTTCATGGTACTTTGTTACAACAACACTAGCAAACTAAAACAACTTAAGCAAAAATAATGATATAGAGAAGGATTTTTAATATAAATAAAATGAGAATTTAAGACAGAAGTAGCATAAAGGGTGGGATGAGAGAATCAGAAATACACTTGGCCCTCCATATGCTTGGATTCCACTTCTGTGGATGCAGTCAACCACAGATCAAAAATATTTGAGGCAGGGTATGGTGGCTTAAACCTGTAATCCCAGCACTTTGGGAGGCCAATGCAGAAGGATTACCTGAGCCAGGGAGCTTAAGACCAGCCTACACAACACAGCGAGACCCTATCTCTACAAAAAATAAAAAAGTTAGCCAGGCGTGGTGCACTTGTATTCCCAGCTACTCAGGAGACTGAGATGGGAGGATTGCTTGAGCCTGGAGGTTGAGGCTGCTGTGATCCAAGATTGTGCCACTGCACTCCACACTGAACAACAAAGACCCTGTCTCAATAAATAAAATAATAAGAATATAACAACAAAAACAATACAGTGTAACAACTATTTACACATCATTACATTGTATTAGGTATTATAAGTAATCTACAGATGACTTAAAATATATGGGAGGATATGCATAGGGTATATGCAAATCCACCATTTTATGTAAGGGACTTGAACATCTATGGATTTTGTTATGTTCAGTGGTTCCTGGAACCAGTCCACTGTGCTATTAGTACTTTGAGGTTCTTATACATTAAGTGGTATAATATCACTTGAAGGTAGATGGATAAGCTAAAGCAGCTGCTAAAATAAAAGAGTTAATAAGCCAACAAGGCTGATAAAATCATAAAAAATTAATTCAAAAGATGACAGGAAGAAGGGAACAACAATCAAGTGGGACAAGTAGAAAATAAATAGCGAGATTATAGATTTAAAACCTAAGCATGTCAGTAAACACATTATATATAAATGGCCTAAATACCCCAATTAAAAGGCAGAAACTGGCAGATTGAGGACAAAAAAAAGCCAAGACACAAATATGTTGCCCATAAGAAAGGTACTTCAATTATTAAGACACAAATAGAGTGAAAGCAAGAAGATAAAAGAAAGCTGGCATGGCTGCATTGAGATTAGACAAAAGTATTTTTCAGAGCAAAGAATATGATCAGGGATAAAAATAGCCATTCCATAATAATAAAAGAGTCAGTTCATCAAGAGTACATAATCCTAAACCAAACTTGGTCTATGAACCTAATAACAGAGCTCCCAAATATGTAAACCAAAAATCAATAAATTGTCAAGGAAATACAAACATTGAAATTATAGTGATTTCAGTTCCCTTCTCAATAATTCCTAGAACAGGTACACTGAACACCTGGTGAAGAACTCACAATGGAAATTAGAACTTTTTTGAAATAAAAATACAGGATATCAAAATACATAGATGCCACTAAAGTTACAAAAGTAGTTACTTAGGGGAAAATTATAGCACTAAACACCTTTATTAGATAAAAATCTCAAAGCAGTGACATCAACATTTCAACTAGAAAAAAAAAAAGGGTACATTAAATCTGAAGAAATAGAAAATAATGAAGATGAGAGCAGAAATCAAATGAAATAGAAAACTTTCAGAAAAACAATAGGGAAAAATTAATGAAGGCAAAAGCTGTTTGAGTAATTCAATAAAATTGATAAAGTCTAGCCTACTGATAGAAATAAAGAGAAAAAGGTAAAATCATGACAAATTTTACCAACATTAAAAGGATAAGAAAATATAAACAACTTTATGCCAATAAATTACGCAATTTAAATGGACTAATTCCTAGAAAGACACATAACCAAGCTTATTCATGAAGAAATAGATAAGATGAATGGCCTAAATCTATTAAAGAAATTATGAATTGGCAGTTTAAAACTTTCCCACAAACAAAATTCCAGGCACTGATATCTCTATGTTAAAATTTACCAAATAGTTAAGGAAGAAATAATACCAATTATATATATTCTCTTCCATAAAATTGAAATGGATGGAATACTTCCCAACTTACTCTATGAGGCCATTACTCTATCAAAATCAGACAAAGATGTTACAAAACAAAACTATAGACCCATATCCTTTATGAATGTAGATACATCTGTTCTATACAAAATGTTAGCAAATTAAATCCAACAAGGTCTTTTAAAAGGTTAATATATAATGGCCAAGTTTGGTTAATCTCAGGAATGCAAGATTGATCTAATGGTCAGAAACAGTATTTACCATATTAACTCATTAAAAAGGAAAAGTTATTTGATCATTTCAGTAGGCAGAGAAAAAGCATTTGACAAAGCTTTGACAAAATTCAACATCCAGACTTTCCCGATTGAAAAAAAAAACCTCAGAAATGTAAGGGAATTTCCTAAACATAACAAAGGATATCTGAAAAATCTGCAGCTAACATCTTCCTTAACGGTGAAAGAAAAATGCCTTTCTCACAAGAACAGGATAAGGATGTCTACTCTTACCACTTGTATTTAGCATTTGTACTAGAGGTTCTAGCAATTCAATAAAGCAAGAAAAAGCAGTAAACATCATCCAGATTGGAAAAAAGTAAAACTGTATTCACAGATGTCATTGTGATTGTTCTGTGTAATATTCAAAGGTGCTTTTAGAACTAACAAGTGAGTTTAGCAAGGTTGCAAGATATAAGATCAATATACAGAAATGCGTTTTATATACTAGCAGCAACCAATCAGAAATTTAAATTAAAAACTACCATTCACCCTAGCATCAAAAATATGAAATATTTTATATGTGAACATATATTTATATGAAATATGTAGCTCATAAATCCGACAAAAGTAGAAAAATCCACATGCTGAAACTACAAATTGGGAGAAGTTAAAGATGACTTGGGCTGGGTGCAGTGGCTCACACCTGTAACCCCAGCATTTTGGGAGGCCTAGACAAGTGGATTGCTTGAGTTGAGCCCAAAAGTTCAAGACCATGCTAGGCAGTGTGGCAAAAACCCATCTCTACAAAACAAAACAAAACAAAAAAATTAGTCAGGTGTGGGGGCACTCACTCGCCTGTGGTCCCAGCTTCTCAGGATCCTGGTGGGAAGATTGCTTAAGCCCAGAGGGCGAAGGTTGCAGTGAACTGATCACACCTCTGCACTCCAGCCTAAGTGATGGAGTAAAACCCTGTCTGTATAGGATCAGTGCAGTCCTGATCAAAATTCTTGTGAGCTTTTTTGTAGAAATTGAAAAACTTATTCTAAAATTTGTGTGGAAATTCAAAGGACCTAGAATAATAGCTAAAAACAACTTTGAAAAAGGGCAGTGTTGGAGAGTAACACTACCTGATTTCAAAATTAGTATAAAGCTACAGTATTCAGGACAGTGTGGTATTGATGTTCAAGAAAATCAGTGAAATGTAAAGATGGTTCACAAATAGGCCCAAACTTAGATACCTGATTTTTGCCCAAGATGGAAATTATTGTCTTTTCCACAATGGTGTGGCCTTTTCCACAATGTCTTTTCCACAAAGGGATATCCATATACAAAAGAAGAAACTTCAGACCATACCACACTCCATATAAAAAAAAAAAATGAACTCAAAAGGTATCATAGACCTAAATGAACAACCATCAACAATAAAACTGCTAAAGGAAAACATTGAAAAAAATCTTTATGACCTTGGGATAAGAAAAGACTTCTTAGACATGACTTTGAAAGCAACATCTAAGAAAGAACAAACTGATACATTGGTCTTCATCAAAATTAAAAACTTCAGCTCTGCCAATGACACTGTTAAAAGAATGAAAAGATAAGCCACGTAATACTGAGAAAATATTTTCCAGTCATATCTCACAAAGGACTTGCATCAAGAATATACAGTATAAAGAACTCTCTGGCTCACACCTATAATCCCACCACTTTGGGAGGCTGAGGCAGGTGGATCACAAGGTCAAGAGATCGAGACTGTCGTGACCAGCATGCTGAAACCCTGTCTCTACTAAAAATACAAAAGTTAGCTGGGTGTGATGGTATGTGCCTGTCTGTACTCCCAGCTTTTCAGGAGTCTGAGGCAGGAGAATCTTTTGAATCCGGGAGACGGAGGTTGCAGTGAACTTAGATCAAACCACAGCACTCCAGCCTGGCAACAGAGTAAGACCCTGTCATTAAAGTTAAAGCAGCCTGACAGAGCAAGACTCTATCGTTAAGTTAAAGCAACCCAATTATTTTTAAATGGGCAAAATATTTGAAGAGATACTTTAACATAGAAGATACCTGGATGGCAGATAAGTCCGGGAAATGATGATAAACATCAGTAACTCATTGGGAAATGTAGACTAAAACCACAATATTACTACACACCTAATACAATTACTAAAATGAAATAGATTAGCTACACCAAGGATAAGCATTTGGAGAAACCGGAACTCTCACATACTTGGAACATGAAACTACATAACTACTTTTGGAATCAGTTGGGAGTTATTTAGAAATTAAACATACACCACCTGCTGTATGATCCAGCCACCCAAGATATTTCCCCACAACAAAAGAATGTTGATTCAAACACTTGAATAGGAATACGCAAAGCAGCTTGAATTGTAATAACCAAAAACTAGAAACAACCCAGATATCCATAAACTGATATATATGGATGAAGCAAGTATGGTATGTCCTTGATACAATGGGATGCCATGCCGCAATTTTAAAAGGAATAAACTTAATACCTGCAAGAAGAATCTCAAAATGATTACTTATGTAAAATTCTAGGAAATACAAACTAGTCTATAGTGATAGAAATAACATCAATGGTTGCCCACTGGCAGGGGAAAAAAAGGGAGTGACTACAAAGGGGCATAAGGAAAATTATGGAGTGTTGGATCTCTTCATTAACTCGACCATGCCAATGGTTTTATGAATGTAAAAATATGTCAGAACTTACCACATTTATGCTTTTGTGTCACTTATACACCAATAAAGAAAAACATCTTTTTCTGGTAATAGAACATTACTTTTCCTAATAGACAGTCCAGATGACTATATGGCCAGCTTTTATATACACCAGCAACAACAAGGGATTAACGTTTTAGGTCATACCTTTGTTCATAACTATTGATATATGATGGAGTAATTTTTATCTAATTTGGAAATTGCTTCCTTATTCTGATTTTTTCCATAGTTTTAAGATTTAGCAAATTATGTAATGTTGTTTATTCCTTTAGTTGTATTGTTTTCCATGGTCATTTGTCTAAATAAATTTAGTTTGTTCCAAACCAGGGATTAACTTTTTAATAGAATAAAAGTAATGTTGAAGGTTACTTTTTAAATGGTTAAAGTTAATGGTTTCAAAGACCTTAAGTTTTGGAATCATTCTGCTGGTACAAATTTTATAATGCCTCTTTCATTATCCTCTTTAATTTATTTGATTCATCTTCATTTCATGGTATTTCTTGTTAGAATTTTTATATTAGCTTGTTTTTGGTAACCGTAAATGATAAAGTAAATATAAATATGATTAAGCTTAGAAACAAGTCATTCCTGTAAACTTCTACCCAAATTAAAATTCGTATAAGTCCTAACCCCAAATAGACACTTAAATTATCTTTCATTTTAAATTGTTAGGCAAATTTTTAAATGATTATTAACAAGTCCGTAGACTTAATTACTCTGAGGTTTTTGTGAGTAAAAGTTGTGATTGAATCAATCTGTTCATGTTTAATGATTTAAAAGGAAAAATGTTTAATCAATGCTGGAATTACTATGATATGTGAAATACTTTGCTGAAAATTCTATGTATTAAAGTGAAAATAATCTTGAAATTCTGAATATGCCTTGTTGTCTGTTTCTGCAGAGTGTCTATAAATGTGACTTCCTGAACTTACAGCTTCAGCAACCACTCCAGCTTGCACAGGATGCTATAGATGCTTTTTTGAAGCAGCTGAAAAACCCTATTGATTCTCTTCCTGGAGAACTTTTCCATGTGGTTGTTTTCTCTCTCCTTCTTTCTTATTTTCCATCTCCTTACCAGCGATGGATTTGCTGCAAGAAAGCCCATGAACTGTTAGTGTTAAATGGTTTATTACTTATCATCACACCTGATTCCTCCCATCAGAACCGTCATGCTATGATGATGAAAAGCTGGAAGATTGCTATAGAGTCCCTGGGCTTTAAACGCTTCAAGTACTCAAAATTTTCACATATGCATCTGATGGCATTTAGGAAAATCTCTCTAAAAACCACAAGTGACTTGGTTAGTAGGAACTACCCAGGAATGTTATATATTCCTCAAGATTTCAACAGTATAGAAGATGAGGAATATTCTAACCCTTCCTGCTATGTTCGATCAGATATAGAAGATGAACAACTAGCATATGGTTTCACAGAACTCCCTGATGCTCCATATGACTCAGATTCTGGAGAAAGTCAAGCCAGCTCTATTCCTTTCTATGAGCTAGAGGACCCCATATTACTTTTAAGTTAATGTAGAAGCAAAAGGCCCTTTCAGTCCAGGCTTCTAAACTAATTGCTTACACCAATTGGAAATACTAATATGAACTCATTACTTAAAACCTAGTTTGCATTAAAAAAATGCAAAGGTTTACAGAGTTTGCTATTTTTTTCTACTTCTCAATTTTAAAATTTATTCTTATATAGAAAGCTTAAAGTTTCATGCAGAGTGACTCATGTCATAGCAGAAACTACTGTTACTTTAGCATTTAGCACTATCATAGAAAGGTACCTTTTTCTCTTTAGTGCTATTGTGAAAAATGAAGCATAATTTGCTATCTGTTTTCCTTTTCAACTTTTCAATGTTAACTATAAACCCTTGAATGGGAAACTTTAAGATGTAGAAAGCTGTAGGTTGCACTTTGATGACTCACAAGTTAAATGTGATACAGAAATAGATTGGTTAGTTGTTTTGTGATGCTCTTATCTTTTTCTTTTTTCTAACTAAATTGTAATGTTACAGAAAGCCATTTTATGTTCCTTTTTTGTCTGATCCAATATTTCCTGAACTTTTTTTTATTGGTGATAATTATTTTTCTTTCTTCCATTAAAACCTCATTTGACAGCATCAGACATTGGGGGAGAGATTTCCCCCAAAGTATGTATTCTAATTTCCTTAGTCCTATCCAGTAAACACCATTGCCAAAGTAGTATTTTCAAAACTTTGTGATTTGAGCCTTGGTGTGAAGTATATTTATCTGAGAGTTCACTTTTAGTTTTCTTAAATTTAGGTTTCAGTTACAAATTTTTTTATTTAAGCAAGGAACAATATAATACTCAATAATGACCTAAAACACCTTTTTGAAAGGGTTTGCACTTGAAAGAGAGTTTGTTCTGTCGAAACCAACTTTAATAGGGTCCTCACCTTTCCGTTAAGGAGGTGCCGCACTACAAGTTTGAAACTATATGGGAAAACTTAAAATTAGCCCTCTGTTGGTGATCTCATAAAATGGTTTTGACCTTTTGGTATCTTAATTTCTATCTAAACTATCAGAAAATTTTCTTGGAGTATATCAATTAGTTGGCTGTGGGAATTTTCCCTTTCCACATTAATAAATGCCTTTCTGTGTTTCTGAATCAGAAGCAAATTAGGGAAAAAGATATGTCCAAACAAGACAAGATTAGTTTAAACAGTGAAGATCATTTAGTCCACATTGTCTTGTCAGCCAGCAATTGTCATGTAAACTATCATTTTTAAGAGTGCCACTGTGTGGATTTTGTTTTCAAGTGGTTATTACATTAAAATTACCTCATACTGAGGTTTTTGCACTGAAATATCACAGTTTCAGATTTCATGGTTAATGTTGTGTGTATGTTTGTGTGTATGTTTTTAAAGGAAACTTGCATTTTCAATAGTTGATCCTAAATTTCATAAACTGCACTTCTTTACTCTGATAAAACTGATGTTTTTGTGCTTATTGTGAATTGCCGTAGTTACCTTTGAATGTCAGACTTTATTTAGAAATGTAAAACTTTTATCCTTTATTATATAAATGGTTGAGTGTATGTACTCAGTATTTCAAATTAAATTTCACATGCTAAATTAATGAAAGTAACAAGATTGTAATTTTTTAGTCAGTTACTTAAACGCAATAAATATTGGTTGCTCAAATATGCCAGAAGTAACTTGAAATTTTTCATTTACTTTCAATAGCATAAGATTCCTTAATATTTAGGATTGACTGTTCTTTCCAGTGAAGCACTACAGGATTATGTCTTGTAGCTTCCCCAAGAGAAGGGAGGGAGAAAAAACAAAAAGCACTGTGTTGAGGATAATACAGAACTATTTTGGTAGTACCTTTTTTTACCATACTGTTTGCCTTTTGATTTGGGTAAATATGATCCTAAGAGCAAAGAAAATAATACACCAAATGAAAATGCTTTGAAAGTAAATGAAAACAGCGCTTTTGAAAGGCTGGTGTGATATGACCTTGGAGCCAGCCTTTGTGTTAACAGCTAAAATGTTGGTGCTATAAATTCTGATTGTTTACAGATGTTGATTCTGCTTATGCTCCAAAGTGTGCATGATGTATTTTAAGTAGTACTCTGAGGAAGTCTCTTTATAAAACCTACTACCACTTAGTATAAATTTGTTTGAATTTATATCATCTGTTACTGTAAATTCAGCTTATTCAAATTAGGTTGGCACAGATTTAAACTGATACACATTCCACCAAAGCCAATTGAGTGTTTTAAGTATTGAAGTTTAAGCAGTCATTGCAGCTTGGTGCCAAATCATGTATGTAATGACAAGAGAAGTTAATAGGGCCTTCTAATACTGTATGGGTACTCTTAAGAATTATTTCATTTGGATATAAAGAAGTTATGAGGCCTCCTGTCACATTCACAATAGACTCTCCAAAATAATTTTGTTTCAAAAACAAATGGTAATCATTTGGTTGGATTCTTCAGGATCATGACTAGATCATGCGGTTTTACCTTAGTTGCCAAGTGGTGGGAGGTAGCATACCTGAAAATGTACGTGTTTGTTGTATTTTTTCACATTTTGTGAACAAAGCACATTTATTAAAAATTTTAAATTTTCTAATATTCTTTGTCTGTTACTTGTAAACTGAAAGTTCTGTGGTCTTTGATTTATCTCACTAAGTGATTTCAGCATTGGGAAGCAATTTATAACTTGAGTGACTTGTACAGTTTTCCAACTGGATTTCACTTTTGTCAAATCCCTTAGTGTCATAAATTTAATCACTGAGATCCAGAGAACTCACATGACTTCTCATTGTCATATATTGTCCTGTTTATGGCAGACGCAGGGTAACAGCATAAATTCTCGTTCATCATATGTAAACCATATCCTTCTCTTTGAAAGTAAATTACATAACCAATAATTTGTCAGTTCTTTTAGGACAACAGATGTCTTTCTCATAGTATGAAGGGGTTTTGTTTTGTTTATTATACAAATGTTTGAATTCTCCCATGTGCTATATGCTGAGGAAGCAGCAAGGATTGGAGTGATCACAGTCCCCTGCTCTCGTGGAGCTTATGATCTAAGCAAGCATAAAGATAAGCATGCTACATGTACTTAGTATCCATATCCAAGAATGATTACCAGCCAATCCTACAGTTTTGCCCCTGCTTAAAATCCTTAATTCACAGTAGGACAGTAAATAAGGAAAGCTTTAAACACAACACTAGCAAATTGTACATTGTGGATAAGAGATGTATTGTTCATTCCTCTAGAAAAGTGTAACCTAAATGTAAATTCTGATGTAAATGCAGAAAAAAAAAATGGATTCAAGCTTTTTGTTCCATTTTCCCACACCTTCTGAGCACCATGCAGCAATGCTATTCCTCTGCAAGAGTTCACACACTAGGTCAGCAGAAATGTAAATCAAAGATTTGGTTCCTTCTTGGTTTTGTAAATTGCTTGTTAGATGATAACAAAGGTGGAAAACAAATTTTGTTACTTAAAAAAAAACCCGTAAGACAAACATTTACTATAAGGAATGTTTGTATTATAACTATTCTTCCCAAAAAAACTGAGTTTACAATAACCATTACAGTATGATAGTTCATGTTAAAGCCATATCCATGAGCCACTCTGAATGCAAAGCTCCTAAGCATATTAGTGGTGGCCTATATATATATATATACACACACACACTACAAAACCCAATGAACAAGCAGGCCACAATAGCTAACAATTTCATTACTTTTAAAGATCTCTAAATACTTAAAAGGACATATGCTGGTTTTTCTAAACTCTCATTTTTCTCTTGTCAGAGAAATGCAAATCTCAACAATTGGAAAGCCTTTTAAATTTACCTTAAACTTGGTTTGTATGCTTTTTTCTAAATTTGTTTCACAATCTCAGTAGGTTTTTTTGGCTGGCGGTGTGGTTGCTCACACCTATAATCCCACCACTTTGGCAGGCCAAGGTGGGTGGATCATTTGAGGTCAAGAGTTTGAGACCAGCCTGGCCAACTTCATCTCTACTAACAATACAAAAATTAGCCAGGCATGGTGGCAGGTGTCTGTAATCCCAGCTACTCAGGAGGCTGAAGCACAAGAATCACTTGAACCTGGGAGGCAGAGGTTACAGAGAGCTTAGATCATGTTACTGCATTCCAGCCTGGGCAACAGAGACTCAGTCTCAAAAATAGAAAAAAATCTCAGTAGTATAAAAAAATTAGTATGTGTATATTTTTTAAAATGAGAATCTTGTTCCATAATGGCACTATTGAGTAGTAACTTTTAGTAAATATAAGTTAAGCAGTTCAATGCATTTTGAATTTTATTTTAACCATAATCTTTGCTAAGTTATTAGAAAGTTATTCTGCTTTTTGCGACTATATAAAACACTTACTGGCCAATGCTTGTTTTTAGTAATCAAAAATGATAGCTGAAACTCTTGCATCATAGATTTTTAAGTTTGGGCCTATCAGTATCAAAGATAGTACGTCTATGTTTTTTAAGTTAAAACTACAAAAAATTAGGCCATAAGCATTGACTGCAGAATTGTTCTTTAAATTTGTCATTAATAACTTGAAAACCATAAAACAAATATATTGTTGGATTGGAATGCCCATGTAAACCATAAAAATGGTAGGGAGCATTACCCCCGCAAAAATAAAACATCAGTAGTAGTTTCTAGATCCAGCCCTGTGTGCAACTCTTTAGGCAGAAAAGCCAAGAAAATATACTTGCACCCTTTTATTGCATATATGTCATACAACCAAGTAAATTACTTAGTAGTGTCCTGATATTACTTCTTCTCCACCCTTTGAACCAAGGGGAGGGGTTGTGGGAATCAGCTACTAAGAAGAACATGATTTGTGGTCACAGAGATACTCTATATGAAGCTATAATAGAATCCACATTTAAGTTGTTTACATTTACATTCATCCCTAGACCTACAAACCCTTTTTACAGTTAGCTAATGCCACTCTAGCTATGCCCATTGTCTTCTACAGGAAAAAGAATGCGAACGTGACCATGGCCAGTATTAATTTCCTTCTCCCTAAACTCCTGTTCTATAATGCATCTCTGGATAAGAGCTTTTGCATTGACAGGCTAAACATGAAAGAATGACGAAGTCAGGGAAAAAAAAATGGTTTCCAAATTGCCACGGATAATTTCAATAGGAATCCAAGAGATAACATGTTTCCTAAAACTAGGCATGGATAAAACATTCCTTGGGAATTACCCATTTATGGGTGATTACTGGAAAGAGGAAAAATCCTTGGGACTGTCTGCAAGAAGAAAGATGCTTAAGACAGAAAGAGGGCCCTTAGAGCTTAACTAACTGTATATTCTTTATACTTTAAAGAATATAAAGCATACGCAGTGTGTATATATATATACACTGTGTATGCTTTATATTCTCTGGCCCCACTGAGTCATTAGCACAGATTAAAGTACTGGTGTACACTGTGATGGAAGTAGAACAGGGACCTGGGAATTTGGAATTAAGAAGATATATTTTGATAGGAACCTGGGAATTTGGAAGTAAGAAGACACATTTTGATAGGAAAGTGGAATGGTCTGGAGCTTGTAACCAGAAAAGGTGAAGGTCAGGAGGACGGAAGAGCAGTGGGAAGGACCTTGTGGACTTAGGGAATGGTACCAATTGGAATGAAGAGATACAGAATGGGAGTCAGGATGTCACAAACCATCCCTTTGGTCTTAACGGTTAAACTAAACTGAACTGCTCACATTAATTCTATAACTAAGAAAGTTCCAACAAATTATTTATAATAAAATGAAGAACAGGCTGGGTGTGGTAACTCACACCTGTAATCCCCGCACTTCAAGAGGCCAAGGTAGGTTGATCACTTGAGCCCAGGAGTTTGAGACTGGCCTAGCAATATAGTGAGACCTCATCTCTACAAAAAAAAAATTGTGGAAGTAAGCCAGGTACAGTGGCACACAGAAGTAGTCCTAGCTACTCAGGAGGCCGAGGCACAAGGATCACTTGACCCTGGGAGGCAGAGGTTGCAGTGAGCCAAGATTGGGCCACTGCACTACAGCCTGGGCAACAAAGAGCTTGTCTGAGAAAGAAAGACAAACATTTTCCTCCCTAAAATTTTTCAGATGAAAAGCAGCAGCATTTTAACATCATGCTGTAGAAGATAACATTATAAGTAAACATAGGTTAATCGTAATACTACTATGGGATACTATGTAATACACATTCCCCACAGAATGTGAAGCATGAAATTCAAAAGCAAGCAAGCACAAGTTGTGTGGCAAATCACTTCATGTAGAGTAGTATCTGGGACATTATGTACTTGGAGTTGTTCTGAGTAATAATGAATTTTCAATGATCTATTAGGACTTGTGATTCTTTTTATAACTATGATGACTATTCATGGGATAGCTAACTCAAGTTAGAGGTCATTTGTGGCAATAACATAGTTAACTAGTCTACACCATTCAATCAATATTCATTCACTAATTGAGAATTACTGTGTGTATTAGGAACTATAAGGAGCAGATGTCTGCTCTGTTCTTCAGGGGCTGACAATGGGAACTTAAATACATTAGCATTAATACAAAGCAACAAATACAAACTGAAACATTACAGAACACATTCTTGCACTGCAGCGTCTCGTGGTACATAGCAATGAAACCTGTTGACTTGAGTTTTTTGATACACTCTTCATAACCCATTTAGAGGCAATTTATTTTAATATGGGTATCCCTTATCACAGAGGAGCCAAATGTAAATGATGTGGGCTCTCCCTAACTCTCCAATCCAGCTTCCCACCATTCTCTCTTCACCTTCTGTGTTAGAGTCCTAGGGGGAAACACACACACACACACACACACACACACACACACACACACATACACAAACAAATCATGTGCCCACCTTTACACTAGCTAGTCCCTCTGCCTAGAATTTCTTCCTCCTATATTTGATTTCCATAGCTAGTTCATTTTTGTTATTCAAATCTCTGCTTATAAATGCCACATCTCTGAGACACCTTCCTAGTGCACATAATCAAAAATAGTCTCTTCACAGCACCATAAAGTCTCTGCATCTCTCTAATTACCTGAAGTTTATCTATGACCATGTTTGTCTATATATGTGGGCAAAGTCCTTGTCTAGCCTGTGTCTTCGGCCTAAATACCTTGCATAAAGAAGGTGATTTATACATTTCCAAATGCAACTGTGATAATACAGGACCACTGTTGATGCTTAGTATGTGAATTTTTGGGGGTGGTCTGGCCCCGTTTATATTAATTAGTTTATTAATTTTTTTTTTTTTTTTTGAGACGGAGTTTCGCTCTTGTTACCCAGGCTGGAGTGCAATGGCACGATCTCAGCTCACCGCAACCTCCGCCTCCTGGGTTCAGGCAATTCTCCTGCTTCAGCCTCCTGAGTAGCTGGGATTACAGGCACGCGCCACCATGCCCAGCTAATGTTTTGTATTTTTAGTAGAGACGGGGTTTCACCATGTTGACCAGGATGGTCTCGATCTCTTGACCTCGTGATCCACCCGCCTCGGCCTCCCAAAGTGCTGGGATTACAGGCTTGAGCCACTGCACCCGGCCTAATTAGTTTATTAATTAATGTGTTCTCATAATTAAGATATAGCTCAATTTATACTTCAGTAAAGTCTCAATTGGTTTGTATAAAGTGAAGCTTAGATCAATACTAAGTAACCTGGAGTCATATAATTCTTATTCTGCCTATTCCCACCCATTAAAATGAATTGCATCCAAACCTAAAATCCTTTCTTACCATGTCCATCAGTACTTTCTCTCCAATGGCCAACTCCCTCTCCTTGCTAGTAAAAGAATTTAAATTTATAAACCATTATTACATCTTTTACTTCTTTAAAAGGAATATCTACCTAAATGATCTCTTCACCCCACAAGAGAAGTGGTGATCCAGCAGTTTCTTTATTTGTGTAAAAGATATATAATTTGTACTACTTTCCACTGGGTTTTGTATCCAAAAAGATTTCCATCACTAACCCTATGAAAACTTGCTGGGGCAAAGTTCTTCTCAGGACCTGTTTGATAATCCACAAAATTCACTTTGCAAGGTTATTGATAGGTTTAAAAACAATGTCTATAAAGCAGATGACAATCTTGTCACATAGTAAGGATACAACATATAGTGACTATTATTTATTTTGGCAAAGCGCCTATAGTAGCCCCATTCCTTCTCTTCATTCAGTCTTGCCTGCTCTGCACACATTCAGTACTTCATCTCCACCATCGCCACCCAATTCAAAGTCTGATATCAACTCCTCAGAACCATACTGAGCAAGTTAATCAGTGTTAAATTTTCATATCTTCAATTTTTCTTCCCTTTGTATTCCCAGAAAATGATGTAAGATATACACAGTTCACTACAACCTACCCTACAAGGTTTCACTGAAAACTACAAAACAAATCACAACACAAGATTGTTTTGTCTCTTTATACATGAATTCATAAAGACAAGAGACCACTTCTTCATTGTGTTTGAGTCAACTAGTTATTAAGCCTGAGGTAGGGTTCCATAAATATAAAGATGGCTGTTAGGCACTCTTGCATTGATATAAGGAAATATTCAAGACTATATAATTTATAAGAAAATATGTTTAATTAGCAGATGCTTCTGCAGGCTGTACAGGAAGCATAGTGCAGGCATCTGCTTCTCGGGAGGCCTCAGGAAGCTTTTACTTGTGGCAGAAGGCAAAGCAGGAGCAGGCACTTCACATACTGAAGGCAGGTGCAAGGGAGAGTGGGGGAGGTGCCACGCACTTTAACAACCAGATCTCATGTGAATGAACTCCCTACCCAGAGTACAGCACCAAGCCATGAGGAATCCACCCCCATAACCCAAACACCTTCCACCAGGCCCCACCTCTACCAGGGGGGATTACATTTCAACATAAGATTCGGGTGGAGACAATTATCCAAACCATATCAACGGCAGTTAATGTGAACTAGGAGAGTCGCCAACTTCATTTAAGAGTAAGATGGGATTAGCAACATCACAGCATTAAATAAGAAGAAAACCCTTGAAACATCTTAATTTAGTTTCTAAAGCACTGACTTCATGAGCTATAAAAGCACACCTAACGTTGCTTCTATTATATTCCACGTTGCTAAGATGTAACTTCATCCATGAAAAATACTTGTTCAAGGCATCAACTAAAGATATTGATGGCACTACTACATACACAAGAACAGATTGAAGACTTAGTATCCCCTTTTGACAGGACAATAGCCAAAAAAATTACAACAGCAGCAACAGAAAAAGAAACATGTTTATAAAATATCATTCAGTTCTAAATAACGTGATTTTTTGTTTGTTTTTTGTTTTGTTGTGTTTTTGTGTGTGTGTGTGATGGAGTTTCACTCTGTCACCAGGCAGGAGTGCAGTGGCGCAATCCCGGCTCACTGCAACCTCTGCCTCCCAGGTTCAAGCGACTCTCCTGCCTCAGCCTCCCAAGTAGCTGGGAATTAAAGTTCTTTAATTATCATAACTCAATAACATGTATCAATCACAAAGCAACTATTATGTATCCAGTATTGTGCTAAGCACTCTACAAACATTGCCTCTCTATAAAATAAGTACTATTATCACCATTTTACTACTGAGGAAAGTGAATCTTTGAGATGTTAATCAACAGTCTGCAGTTACAGAGTTAGGAAAGTGCTTCATCCAGGATCTAACTCTCAGGCCTGACTTCAAAGCTCATCTTCACTCACCATATTATCTGAGTTACCTAATCAATGAAGCTGTCTAAATCACTCTATATTTTTGAAATTAGTTTCATAAACATTAGACACTGTATATAGTGCTGTGAGGATGCAAAGCTGAATAAGGTATTTGTATAAATGTTTACATTACTGTAAGGGATTATTTTAGGTACTGAGTTAGATACCAAGATTAATCAGACACATTATGCCTTCAAGAAGCTTCCAGTCTAGTCGGGAAGACAAAATATACACATGAGAATTATAATGCATGGTAGAAAAAGAGATGTCACAAAAGAAATTGAAGAAAGAATCAAATATTTTCTCCTTTAAAAACGCGCAAGAGCCAGGTTTAACAGCTTAATTTTAACAAAGTCGAATGATTTTTCTTAAGCCTGTTTTAAAGCATTGAAAAAGAAGAAAACTTTTCAGCTACAGTTTTGTTTCTAAATTTGGAGAGCACACAGATAAAACCATAGGCTATGTTAATTTTCTATTGCCACTCTAAAAAACTTTAGTGGCTTAAAACAACACAACTCTATTAGCTTACAGTTCTGTAGGTCCGAAGTCCAATGTGGGTTTCAATGAGGTAAAATCAAGGAGTCAGCAAAGCTGCATTCTCTTTTAGATGCTTTAGAGGAGAATCTACTTCCTTGTCTTTTCTAGTAGAGGCTGCCTTCATTTCTTGGCTCATGGTACACTTCCTCCGTCTTCAAATCCAGTAAAGTCAGGACTACACCTTCTCACATCACATCTCTCTGAACCCTCCTCTGTTGCTGCATCTCTAGTTCTCCGTCTCTAGTTGCAGCTGGAAAAGATTTTCCCTTTTTAAGGACTTCTGCAATTCGATTGGGCCAACGCAGAGAACCTTGAATAATCACTTTAGCACAAATTTGTTAACCTAACTCATATGTGCAACATCCTTTTGTTATGTAAAGTAGCTTATTCACAGGTTTCACAAATTAGGACATCTTTATGAGGTCATTAGTCTGCTTATTCACAGGCTAATTTCACTTATAACTGTTAATGTCAAACAACTAAATAAAATACTAAGAAGAAATCACATAAAAGTAATATGGCACAATTTCTTACTACCCAAGAGTATTCTTTTCTTCAAGAGTGAATTCAGGTAAGTATAATGTAAGTCACTATATCCACCAATTAAATTAACATATAAGTTAAAGAGAAAACGCAAATAATCGTCTGTATTCTAGAAAAAGCATTTATTTAACACTTTCATATAATATTCTTTAACTCAGATTAATAGATGAAATCCTCCTTGACATCACAAAAGTCATCTACCACAAATCTATAGAAAACCTCATATTTGATTAACAAGCACTAGTAGACTTTTATTAAAGACAGAAAGAATAATCATGGTGCCCAATCTTACCATGACTGTTCAGTGTTGAGCCAATATACTTACCTAATTCAGTAAGATAAGATAAATAAATGAGGTACAATAACTGGAAAGGAAGAGACAAAACTCATTATCTATAGATGCTAATATTGACTAAAAAGTATAAAAGAAATGGCTGAAAAACTACTAGAACTGCAAGAAACTTCAACAGAGTAGTTTTCCTAAAAATCAGCAAAAGCCAATTAGCAAATATAATAGAAAAAATCCTATTCAAGGTTGCAACAACAAAACAACTATAAAACTGCTTATGAATAAGAAAAATATTTAAAAAGTTTTGAGACCTATTTAAATAAAATACTAAAACATTACCAAAGAACAGAAGACTGCAGAGACTACCAGCTTCCTGATAAGAAGACTAAACATCAGAGATATGTCTGTGCTTTGGGGAGATATCGAGATTTCGAAAATGTCCAATCTTCCCAAATTAACCTGTAACTCACTGCAGGCTCAATCAAAATTCAAATAAAATTTTGTATGGATTTTATAAGCTAATTAAAATTTCATGTGAAAGAAAAAATGGACAGGGCTAACAAAATTTTTTTTTTGAAAAAGAATAAAGATGATGATATAAAAGCAGACTACAGGCCAGGAGCAGTAGTTCATACCTGTAGTCTAAGCACATTGGGAGGCCAAGGTGGAAGGGTTTCTTGAGTCCCAGAATTTGAAACTAGCCTGTGCAACACAGGAAGACACTATATCTACCAAAAATAAATAATTACCTGGGCATGATGGCATGGCCCTGTGGTCCCAGCTATTTCGGTGGCTGAAGGAGGAGGATTACTTGAGTCTGTGAGACGTAATCATGCTGCTGCACTCCAGCCGAGGCAACAGAGTGAGACCCTGTCTCTAAAATTAAAAAAGAAAAAATAATAAATGATAGGAAATAAGTGCAAATACATTAAAAGAATAAAAAGTCCAGAAACTGTCTAATGTACATATAGGAATTTAGTATGACAAATACGGCATTTCAAATCAGTAGACAAATAACGCACAGTTCAATAGCATTAGTAACAGACAATTCAATAAATAACAACCATGAACAAAAATGGGAACTGACAGTTGATATAAAAGGAAACACAAATGGCAGTAAGAAAGAAAATAAGGAGCTCAACCTTACCAGTCATGAAAAAATGAGCAAATTAAAACAACAAAGAAACAGTATTTTTCATCCATCAGCCTGACAAAATGGAAAAATGATAAAATGCACTACTGATACAGGTATGGGGATATGAATATTCTCTTTCACTATTGGTAGAAATTTGGTATGAACCCAAAAAAACTTTTTGGAGAACACTTTAGCAGCATAACCATTTTGAATATGCACTTAACCCATCAAATTCTACTCTATAAACATATCACCATGTGTGTAAATTTTATACATTCACTTAAGTACTGTGCTTAATAATTAAAAACTGGAAAGCCTAAATGTCCATCAACAGAAAAAAAAGTTACATAAATCTTGATAAATTTATTCTATACAGTTTAAAAAAATTTTAAATGCACACACACAGTGCGGTGTCTGTTTTGTGAATATTTGAGATACTTTGCTAAAAATGGAAAGCAAGTCAAACAACAGCACTACTGAAGGAGCATAACAACAGCCAAACAAAAAACAAAATTATGCATTTTTAAAAGAATTCTTATTTACCGCATAGATAAAAGTGATGATTCTCAAAATTTAGTATGATTAAGAATGACCAAAGTGCAACTTCCTAGTTCCTACTTCCAAGAGATTCCAATTCAGTAGGTCTGGGTTGATGCACAGGGACCTCCATTTTTTTTTTTTTTTTTTTTGAGACGGAGTTTCGCTCTTGTTACCCAGGCTGGAGTGCAATGGCGCGATCTCGGCTCACCGCAACCTCCGCCTCCTGGGTTCAAGCAATTCTTCTGCCTCAGCCTCCTGAGTAGCTGGGATTACAGGCACGCGCCACCATGCCCAGCTAATGTTTTGTATTTTTAGTAGATACGGGATTTCAGCATGTTCACCAGGATGGTCTCGATCTCTCGACCTCGTGATCCACCCGCCTCGGCCTCCCAAAGTGCTGGGATTACAGGCTTGAGCCACCGCGCCCGGCCGGGACCTCCATTTTTAACCAGCTCCTCAGGTGATTTGAAGCAAGGGGTTTACCAGGAACATTTTGAAAACTGCTGTCTTACAAAGATGCAGTGTACCAAATAGTAATTCTCTGTTCCTGTAGGTATGGGAATGGCTTTGGCAAAGCACTGAAGAACTCCCACTCTTTACTCTGCATGGTTTTAGTTGTTTGAATTCTGTGAATTAATGTAGTCTGTACATGTTTAAATTAAAATAACAGGAAAATAAATGAAAAAAAAAAAACAATGTGAGATGTTTTTAGTCACTCAACAGATAACATCTATGAGAATTCAAAGGAAGGCACCATTTGCACCTAGAGCACTCAGGGAAAACTTCCTAGAACAAGTGGCATTTGAAATGAGCTTTGAAGGAAAAGCTTATAGGACAAGTAAGCAGAAAAAAATATTCTAGGCAGAGAAATGAGATGAGAACACAAAGAAGGGATATGAGGGCCCTTCATTAGGGAGCATTTCCAGCTAATAGAGTTTAGGGCGCTGAAGAGAAATATTAGGAATAAGACATATAATAATAGTGAATGTGATATTTTTGAAAGGTCTTAGGTATCAAGCTGAAGAATCTGAACTCTATATAAACAGTGAACAATCACTGAAAGATTTTGAGCTAATAATTGCGTGATAGATGCAGCCATAAAAAAGAATGAGATCGTGTCTTTTGTGGGAATATGAATGGAGCTGGAGGCTATTATCCTTAGCAAACAACTGCAGGAACAGAAAATCTGTGTTACAGATGATGGCATGTTCTCATAATTGGGAGCTGAATGATGAGAACTTACCAACACAAAGAACAAAACAACAGACACTAGGGTCTACTTGAGAGGGGAGGGTAAGAGAAGGGAAAGGAGCAGAACAGATAACTATTAGGTATTGGGCTTAACTCCTGGGTGGTGAAATAATCTGCACAACAAACCCCCATGACATTTTTTTACCTATGTAACAAACCTTCACATGTAACCCTGAATCTAAAATAAAAGGTTTTTTTTTTTTTGGTTGTATAATCATTACACTATAATAGAATAATATTTTAGGAAGGTTGATCTGATGCTAGAATGCACTAAAGAGGCAGGAGGTGGAGGGGTGACTATAGTTCATTCCAAAAGAAATGAGCATGTATTTTGATAGAGGCAGTAGAGAGGAGGGTGGAGCTTGGAAAATGAGTAGAGAATACAGAATGAGTGAAAGAGAGAGATGAGAGGTGAAGGGTTCGTTTTCAGAGATACAGCTTTTAGACGTTTAAAATTTGACCTGTGTTTCCCTAGCGCTTGAGGTATAACAGGCTTGGGAATCAGCTGCAGAAACCTGAGAGTTAATATCAAGCTCTAACTAAGAGAGCAAACAGAGGAAGAGAGGACCAAAATAGACTCTAGGGAGAAGAAAATCTATTAAAGAAAAAGTGGGATCCATTTTTTATAAACTGGAACAAATAAAATGAAGAAAAATTAGTCAGAGATGTAGAATGAGAACTACAATATAGACCCTCCAAGCTAATAGAGAAAGAATGGTCCACCACACCACCACTCTCCACAACTACCCTCACCAGTCTTGAGTTTTCATTTCTCAATTGGTTAGAACAGTGGTTCTCAAACCTGGCATTTATCACAATCTCCTGGGAATGAGGACGTCAAAGCATTCAGGTCTGGAGATTTTGTGTGAAATCTCAAAATCTGCCTATTTAAACATTTCCCTTACAGCTTATGGGCCACTACTTCAGATATAATTTGGGTTATAGTATTAAAGAAAAGGTAGTAAACATTGAAATCAAGCACACTTAAAAATTATTACACAATTGAAGAAAAACCATTAAAATCTTAGGATACATGTGAGAGCTGGATAAGTAGGAGGAAAGCGGGGAAGCAATATAGGGCTAAATCTGTTTTCGGTTTGTTTGTTTGCTTATTTATTTAATTTATTTTTATTTTTTAAAATTTATTATACTTTAAGTTCTAGGGTACATGTATAGATCATGCAGGTTTGTCACATAGGTATACATGTGCCATGGTGGTGGTTTGCTGCATCCATCACCTCGTCATCTGCATTAGGTATTTCTCCTAATGCTATCCCTCCCCAATATCCCCACCCACTGATACTCCTCCCTAGCCCCCCATACTCCAGGCCCTGGTGTGTGATGTTCCCCTCCCTGTGTCTGTGTCTTTGCATTCTTCAACACCCACTCATGAGTGAGAACACACAATGTTAGCTTTTTTGTTCTTGGATCAGTTTGCTGAGAATGATGGTTTCCAGATTCATCCATGTTCCTGCAAAGGACATGAACTCATCCTTTTTTATGGTTGCATAGTATTCTATGTTGTATATGTGACACATTTTCTTTATCCAGTCTATCATGGATGGGCTTTGGGGTTGATTCCAGGTCTTTGCTATTGTAAACAGTGCCACAATAAACATATGTGTGCATGTGTCTTTATAATAGAAAGAGTTACTATAGTAACTTAGCTATACCTCTGGGTATATATATACCCAGTAATGGGATTGCTGGGTCAAATGGTATTTCTATTTCTAGATCCTTGAGGAATCACCACACTGTCTTCCACAATTGTCGAATTAATTAACACTCCCAACAACAGTATAAAAGTGTTCCTATTTCTCCATATCCTCTCCAGCATCTGTTGTCTCCAGATTTTTTAATGACCACTATTCTAACTGGCGTAAGGTGATGTCTCAATGTGATTTTGATTTGCATTTCTCTAATGACCAGTGTTGATAAGCTTTTTGTCATATGTTTGTTGGCTGCATAAATGTCTTCTTTTGAAAAGTATTTGTTCATATCCTTTGCTCACTTTTTGATGGGGTTTTTTTTTTTTTTCTTGTACGTTTGTTTAACTTCTCTGTAGATTCTGGATATTATCCCTTTGTCAGATGGGTAGATTGCAAACATTTTTTCCCATTCCGTTGGTTGCTCACTCACTCTATTGATAGTTTCTTTTGCTGTGCAGAAACTCTTAAGTTTAATTAGATCCCATTTGTCTATTTTGGCTTTTGTTGTCACTGTTTTTGGTGATTTAGTCATGAAGTCCTTGCCCATGCCTATGTCCTGAATGGTTTTGCCTAGGTTTTCTTCTACAGTTTTTATGGTGTTAGGGCTCATGTTTAAATATTTAATCCATCTAGTGTTAATTTTTGTATAAGGTGTAAGGAAGGGGTCCAGTTTCAGCTTTCTGCACATGGCTAGCCAGTTTTCCCAACATCATTTATTAAATAGGGAATCCTTTCCATTGGTTGGTTTTGTCCAGTTTGTCAAAGATCAGATAATTGTAGATGTGTGGTGCTCCTTCTCAGGTCTTTGTTCTGCTCCATTGGTCTGTATCTCTGTTTTGGTACCAGTACCATGCTATTTTGACTACAGTAGTCTTGTAATACAGCTGGAAGTCAGGTAGTGTGATGCCTCCAGCTTTGCTTTTGTTTGTTTGTTTGTTTTTGTTTTCCCGCTTACTATTGTCTTGGTCCTGTGCACCAACAGCTGGCCATCTTTAAGGGACTTGTTATGTGGCTACCACAGGGGAAGCTCAGGATTGGATGGTAGCAGGCTGCCTGCTTTGGAGTACTGTCATATGAAAGGACATTCTCTGTCACATCCAGGAAGTGCATGTAACAGTCTTCCATGTGGATGCCCACATGGCATCTATACCACCTGGAAATCAATATGTGAACAAGCCAGCCTGCATTCATCTCTTCAGGACAGTCCCCACAGATGTTGCCCACCAGCCAAACAAAAACACAGGACATTGGGACAGTGTTCCCTTTGGGCTATGGTGAAGAATTGGGCTTGCCACTATGACATCAAGATAAAGTACACCTCTGTCAGCAATATCCTACCCATGCACAGCAATGTCCTAGGCCCTTGCCACATGATACTAGACAGATCGCCTGAGGCTGGAGCCCAGTACAATGGTGTCAGGTAGACTACATAGGGCTTTTGCTTCTATCTAGTGGCTGCTACTATCCCTTGACTTGTGTGGACACCTGCACAGGACTACTTCAGTCATATCCCAGCAAGCATACTATCCAGAAAACTACCATAAAAGGACTAGAGCTGTTGTGTGTAGCCTATGGTGTCCTCACCAACATCAATAGTGACCAGAGCCTGCACTAAATAGTGACCAGGGCTTGCACATAAAGTGCAGGAATGGGTGAAGGCCCTGCATATCCACTGGCATTTTCACCTGCTATACCATGCTGCAGCCATGGGGCTGACTGAATAGGAGATGTGCTCTGGTCTGTGGATACACCACTTACCAGCAGTTGTCTGTACCCTGAATGAACATGGCATTCTCATCATCAGTGCATATGCGATTCTGATTCAATAATCGATACCCCTGTCAGGATCCAGCTGGATAGGGTAAGGGACAGTATTCCTTTGTCCCAACCTGAGAGTCAGGATAACCTGTGATTGCCTTTGCATAGGACCTATCCACTGGGGAGCACATCATTACATGGCCTTGGAAATGGCAAATCAGTCCCTGAGGCTTTAGTTTTTCCACTCCATGGGGGAAGGGCCTAGACCAGGATGCACAGGTCACATCTATTTTGCACCCTGCTCCCCCTCATATTTCTAAAATAATGAATCTTGGTCCTCTTTGTGAAAGGGGATAATTATCCTCTCATTATGGAACATTATGATACTCCCAGTATCTTATTCTGGCCTCCCCACAATGCATTCCAGAGGGGGCCAATCCATCTGGTGATGTGAGCCAGGTGCCAGGCCACTGCCAAGGGCAGTGCTCTCTCAGAACAATACAACTTCCTGTGTCTTGTTGAATGGCTGTGATTGTCCTTTCTTGTACCCACTACACATCTCATCTTCCACCTATAGGTGGTGTGCAGCAGACCACCTCACCAACTGAGCACAGATGGTAGCCTCTTTCCAGAACAAAATAGACTGTTGGGCCTGTGAAGAGCTGCCCCTCTCCTCCACCATGGGCCTGCCATGGTGAATCCAAAAATCAACTCCCAAGTGCTTGGATTATTTTCGGTTTTAGTTTGTATTACTGCTGTGGCAGGCTGGCAGTAATGCTTCTCCACATACTTGGCCCCAGGGAAATCATGGAAGAATAGCACGATGAGAATGTGAGGGCTGTTCCAGAGTAGCTGGGGTGGACTGTATGGTAGAAGTACCTGATAGCAGTACCTTAACTGAGGCATTCCCTGAGAATGGTCCTGTATGGCAGAGGCACCTGAATGTGTGCTCAGTTTCCACTAGGAGCGGCCAACATAGGAATTCATTCCTATGTATGAACAACATCTGAGCCCCTGGGCTGTCTAGTGAAACACAGGCCATACAGGAGGTCGAGGCCTTTTGTTTTGGGTTAAGTGAAGGTTGCCAGGTAACAATGGTTAGGGGGAGGGTGCTAAGTGAAAATGTTATATAAACTACATGCTTTTTGCAAGTGGTTGCAGTTCTCCTGTCCAGCCTGCCACCCCGGGGCTGTGTGGTTCTCCAGCCCAACATCCCCTCACTGGGCTATGTGGTTCTCCTGTCCAGCCTGCCACCACTGGATCTCCCTCTTTGTAGGTTCCCTGCTAATAAAACCCTATGTCCTGTTTGCTGGCTCTGGGTCTCTTCTTCAGCCTCTAGAACATGTTGACATCCCTGCTGAGGTTAATAGGGGTTCAGCATGACATGAGTATAACATGAAAAAAATTAGTGACATGACCAAATTTTAAAATACCTTCCATAAGTATGCAATTATAAAATGAAATGCAGAACGTCAAGAAGACAGAATCAGCATATGCAGAAATAACCCCTTCCTACAATGAGTCAAGAAAAATAATACAGACTATGTTTAAAAGAATTTAATATAAATACAGCTGCATTGAAATCTGAGGGTAATTCTCAACAGAATAATGTGAACACTATTTTAAATAAGAAAAGTAAGGAAAAACTCAGTCTCTACGAGACATTAAACCAAGAAGCATCAGGGATCACAGCAGAAAAGCTACTATGGAAATGCATAGTAACATTTGGAGATAGTCAACACCATTAAAGAGAGATGACAAATCCAACAAATAGAAGAATTTACAAGCTGATGAAACTGAGAAGAATGAGCATTCAGAACAGGGCTTGAAACATGTATATTTAATATCCCGAAAAGATAAAGGAGGTAAATGCCATCAAGTAAGAAACAGGAGATCATAAAAGGCTAATGGACATTTCAAGAAATGAAACTAGTGACACCTGGGAAAATTTTTAAATGATAGTGTGAAAGGTGATAGACAAAATGGTGGCACTCTGATTCAAGCTCTCAGATGGAGTGGGGAAGCCATTCTAAGAAGGACTGCCTGCATATCCCATAGATTTGAAGGAAGAAAACACAAACAAATCCAGAAACTTGTCTTGAACCTCTGAGCTGGGCCAAACCCTATGTCCGCAACATTCTGGAAAACAGCTGAATCTAATTCCTGAGCATTGAAAATTAAAAATAAAATCCTAAGCCCCCCGGCTCCCCAGCCAACAAAACAGACCCTTTCTTGGCCAAGGGGACCTAAGAGAAACCTTAAAAACTGAGTTCCAGGCCATTAAAGGATAGGAGGTGGGACATGCCTCATTGTACTTCCTCCCTTCTGCAATTTAATGCTGGCCATTCCTCTAATGACAAAATAGAGCTCATAAGACTGACAGAGATTATAAACAGACCTAAGGTCATGCCAGGGAAGAGTTAAGTTATGTATCCCTACACTTAAAGAATAAACTATGTTCTAATTGCCACAAGGTTTTTCTTTTCCTCTATCAGCAAAACAGGTGTGAAATAAGTGCTGGCCTTGAGAAAAGCAATGTTAAAACCATTGCAGCTCATCCACCACCGCTAACTCATCCCCTCTCCCACGAGCCATAACTACAGCTTTGATTGGATAAGAGACCTATTTCAGTAACTTTCTCCTGATAAGAGACCACAGACTTTGGACTGATGATGGCTGATTTATAGACACTCAAATTACAACTCGGTGTCTTTGTGTTCCTACTTCACTTTTTGACACATAGGGCCTAATTGTAATACGTTATTTTAATGCTAAATCTCCCGAAGTGACATGTAATGCATGTAACATGCATGCCTGCTTAACACATGTGTGTATTTCCTCTTTATGAATATTCATAGGTACTTTGATAAGCTACTGAATATATATATTTAGCTAACCTGTTCAGAATTAATTTCAGTATCATCCTTCCCTTCCTAGAAGTGCCTGATAATCATCTCTGCTACAGGCTGTACTTCCTGGCCTGCGGAATAGCCAGCCTGTAGTCTGTAACACTTTATAAGAAAGTCTCGCCGGGCGCGGTGGCTCACGCCTGTAATCCCAGCACTTTGGGAGGCCGAGGCAGGTGGATCACAAGGTCAAGAGATCGAGACCAACCTGGTCAACGTGGTGAAACCCCGTCTCTACTAAAAATACAAAAAAATTAGCTGGGCATGGTGGCACGTGTCTCTAATCCCAGCTACTCAGGAGGCTGAGGCAGGAGAATTGCCTGAACCCAGGAGGCGGAGGTTGCGGTGAGCCGAGATCGCGCCATTGCACTCCAGCCTGGGTAACAAGAGCTAAACTCCGTGTCAAAAAAAAAAAAAAAGAAAGTCTCCTCTCCAAAGTTAAGACCTCAAGATTCTTATGTTGGTAATAACAACCAAAGAACTATGAACTTACGTACTAAGCCACTCACCCCACCATTGATTTATGTATAATATAGATTATATTTTAAAATAAAATATATAATATATAAAGTATATATTATATATAAATACAATATATAATATATACAAAAAATATATATTTTTTGAGACCAAGTCTCAAAAATTTTAAGTCTCACTCTTGTCACCCAGGCTGAAGTGCAATGGTGCAATCTTGGCTCACTGCAACCTCTGCCTCTGGGGTTCAAGCGAATCTCCTGCCTCAGCCTCCTGAGGAGCTGGGATTACAGGCACCTGCTACCACACCCAGCTAATTTTTGTATTTTTAGTAGAGACAGGGTTTCACCATATTGGCCAGGCTGGTCTCAAACTCCTGACCTCAGGTGATCTGCCTGCCTTGGCCTCCCAAAGTGCTGGGATTACAGGCGTGAGTCACTGCTCCAGGCCAAGAGATGCAAAACATAAAAGAAAAGGAAGTTTAAATACAGTTTCAACAAATAGGAGTTCCAAGTAAAAGAATAGAGAAGATGGAAGAAATAAAATACTGGAAAAATCTATGGTCAATATTTTTTTCGGAATTTAAGAAGGATTACAATCCTTCAATAAAACAGAACTGCTAAATAAAAATATAGGATCTTCTCACACTTAAATATAGCAGAATTTCAGAACATTTAGATAATGGCAATTTTCTAAAAGCTAAGAGAGAAAATCAGATTATCTACAAAGGAATGCAAATCAAATTGATATCAGATTTCTCAGCAGCAACATTAGGTTGCAAGAAGATAGTAATGCATTGCTTTTAATATGTTAAAAGAAAATTAACAAAAAGTTTTAAAAGACAATCTTTTGCTGCCGAAAATGTAGTTAATTTATGATGGGAGCACAAAATATTTCCCTTTGGGCAAGAAGATCAGCTGTATGAATTAAGAGCCTTAACAATGTTCAAATTCTTTAACCCATCTAGGAATCTACATTTCAAAGTGATAATCAGAAGTGCAATCACAAATGCAATACGCCCTAGTGTAGTATTTTCAATAGCAAAAATTGTAGCATTCCAAATGTTCAAAATTAGGGGAAAAGTAACTAAATCATGCTTCAGCCATATGAATAAATACTTGCCATCATTCATACAGTGAAAAGACTAATGAAATAAGGAACATCACTTAGAACAGCAAACCAAAAATGTTCAAACAATAATAATGCTTTTTATCTCACTCAAGAATTTTGGAGGTAGAGAAAAAGCAGTTCGTTAACTTTGATAATGACTGCTTGCTGTCATCCAAAATTTATTCTTCTTTTCTGAAAGAGAACCCTGATTAAATCTCAGGTGGGCTATGGCTGGCCCCCAAATCTCCACCTTTTGCAAACTATAAATACTAGTCAATGCGATATAAGCTGATGTGTCATACAACTTCCAAGAAGTGTCAAAGTAAGGGCAGAAGGAAATGCATTTCCCACTTGCTGACTGGAATTCAGAAGTCATAACTGGAAATTAGGCAGCCATCTTAGTCTGTGAGGAAGAAGCCACATCCTGAGAATGGCAGAGCAGCAAAATAGAAGGAATCAGGATCTCTAACACTAAGGAGGACCATATCTCCTCTGGAACACCTACTTCTAGACCATTTTTACATGAGAGAAAAATAAAATGCAATAAGATACTGTCGTGTCTTCTAATACACACATCTGAGCCTAATCCTAAAATCTCAGCTCTACCCTTAGAGTTCCTGATTCAGTAAGTCTGGGGATAGGGCCTTATAATTTCCATTTCTAACTAGTTCCCAGGTGATGTTAATGCAGTCGGGCAGGGGACCCTACTTGAAGAACCACTGCACTAATGGAGGTAATAACTGGGTGGTTTCAAGTTGTGCTTTATATTAGAATCATTGGAAGAGAGGAAGGCTTTAACACACACACACCCCAAGGGTAAAAAACACACACACACACACCCCCCAGGGAAATTTCAGAACCACTGCAGTAAAAGAGATAATAACTTAGTGGTTTTCAAGCTGTGCTTCACATTACGAAGAGAGAAAGGTTTTAAAACACACACACACACACACACACACACACACACACACACACACCCCGAGGCTCATTTCAGAACCACTGCACTAATAATAATGGTCATAACTTAGTGGTTTTCAAGATGTGCTTCACAATAGCATCGTTGGAAGAGAAGGAGGCTTTAAAACACACACACACACACACACACACACACACACACACACACACACACGGCTAATAGGCTAATTTCAGAAACTCTAACTGGTCTGGGCTGGGCCAGACGATTCTAAGGTGCAGAAGGAATGCTGTAACTCCCGACTTGCTGAAACAATAGTAATGAGAAGGAAATAACTTGTGTTTCCCCACAGAGGAGGGTTGATATTTAGAAAGCAGCTCTTCATGGCCCAGAACTAGAAGACAAAAAGACTGGATTTAAGTCCTTGATCTTAGTTATGAGGACCTAGAACAGTGTAGCATCTCTGGACCTTGGTTACATTATTTGCAAAATGGTGATGAAAACATTTACATCACTGGGTTTTTGTGTAGATTATATGATGTAGATGAAAGTACATTATAAACTCAAATTATTACACAGAATAAGGGAGGCCCAGCTGATTTTTTATGGAGAATCTGAGTTAGTTTAGCCCTAGGACTGAACTGAAGAAACAGAAAAAGTAGGAGAAAAACAATAGAGAACGTAAGAAATAACATAGAACTTATTTGTGACACCCTGCCAGAGGACAGGAATGTATGATAGCATCAGCCATACCTCCTGTGACAGGTGCTGCTCCCTTGTCCTTTTCTTGACTTATTATTGTGATTATATTTTCAACAGGTGTTCCTAGTCTGAATAACTCCTCTAGGTGATATTCCTGGCCTGAAGCATACAGACCTTGTCTTTATAGAAGCAGGTGTTAAAGAATGGATATTCTAGGGATTAGGATCATTTTACTGCCATCATTAACCACAGCCTGAAATCTCCAGTCTCCGCAGTGGTTCCCAAGTGACTGTTTTATATTTAGGTGTTTGGTGGTGGATGTACCAGAGGTCAGAAACTGACCCTGACACTTGTACTTTCGAGATAAAGAACACCTCGCAAAGCGGAATTTAGATCAGGTCTTTGAGGGCCTCACGTGCCAGACTGTGGACTTTATTCTGTAGTATGTATAAGTCACTGGTTTTAATCCCAGAAGTGACAAAGTGTGGCACTCTAAGTGTCAGCCAGGGGCCTGTGTAATGGATTAGACTAAGGTGAGGCTGAAATCCAAATGACCAGCATAGAGGTTACTGAGGTAATACTGCAACAGAGTAGAAGCAATAGAAGTTAACGGGAAATAATAAATGCAAGAAATAGAGTGGATGAAAACGAATATTTGGTCATTCATAACTGTCCACTTTTTTTGGGTAAATACTGGTAGCCTTCAATAATTTAAGATTAACCAGATCTATCTTTCTCCTCCCTTGGTACTAGGTAGTGTCCTACAGTTAAAACAAGTCTCAGACTGAATGCTACTACACAAATAACAGCAAGCAGACACACAAAAACAGTACTTTGTGGCAAAATATTAAACAGAAGTCTAACAGCCATTCTGAAGGGTGTCAGTCTGCTACACTCAGCAGATTTCTACCCCACAGTTATGCAAAGAGATGCTTGTACAATATTCTAGCCAGCCACGTATCTTGAACATGTTGTTTCCACAATGAATTCTAACCCTTTATGCTAACTAAGGTACATCTAGTGCAGATTTACATGGTGATACTGGAAGCATCTGTGCATTCAACTCCGCAGTGAACATTTTTGATTAGTCTTTCAAATGCTAATTACCCACCCTGGACTGTGCAGATTAACTTCCAAACATATACACATCTCACTGAAGTATTCTAAAGTATAAAGACAAGATAATAAGCATCAAAAATGGTTTTAAAGTCATAAGGCAGAAGTCCATGTTAGTGGAAGATGATGAAAAAGCACTGATTTAGTGAGCTGGTCTTAGTGCTAAGCAACAGAATGCAGCTGTAGCTAATTTAAGAAGAAAATAAGTTTATTAGAGGATTCTAAGTAGCTCAAAGGATTGCTGGTTACATGGCCAGAAACTATTTTTGGGAGGTTTAAATACCCTCTAGAGGTTTCCCATTGGCCAGTTGCTGTACATCCCACGCAAATAAAGTAGTGGCCCACAGTCTGATAGCTGAAAACAACCAATCAGAGCCTGAAGGAAAGTCACAAAGGTTACACCCTATGCAAACATCTGATTGGTTGTGGAAAGCAACCTATCAGAGGTACTTTGAATTTTCCATCTGCCACGCAGAAAAGGATGGTGGGAAGGAGTGGGGGGGGGGGGAGCTCCTTTTGTTACTTAGATGTGGAAAGTTGGGGCTTTCCTTTTGATTTACTTCTAGGAAGTCAGCATGAATTGGCCTTAGGGTCCTTGCTTCCAGACCCTAGTCCCCTGCCTCACGGGTATAGTACAGTCTGTCACAGGCTACCCAGGAATGTACACAGAGACTGTTAACAGGCTACAGAACAGATTGGGAAAGGGCTCTGGGGTTGTGGCCCTCACCAAGCATAGGCATCCTGCATATCTGACGTTCACACTGGATGGTAGGTGCCACCATTCTCACTACTGCCCCAGAAGCTTACCTTGCTGTACTCCTACAGGTGACCTGGGAGTATAGCTTTCTGTGCCTGCTCTTTTTTGACTCACGGCTTTCCAGTTACTACACATGATTGGTTAAACAAGCATTCAGCATTTCAGCTGCAGCCATTAGACTCTTAACTAAGGTGGGGAATTTTCCAAATAAGGAAGGGGATTCAAGTGGGGAGCATAATAAATATATGTAAAAGTCCATTAAAGGCAAGTGGAATTGGAAGTGATGACAACATATTTGAGTAGAAACATCTAGCAGGTAGTTGGAAATGTGACATTGGTGTTCCCCAGAGAACTAGTTACAGATTTGGGAATCGAGTAGTGATTGCTTTAAGAATTAGGAGTCTAGAGAGAATCTAACTCAAAATTTTCATCTACGTATGCAGAATCTCAATATGAGAGTGGTTCAATCCTATATATGTGATGGCCACACCAACTCCCAACATCTATTATGAAAATTAGGAAATTCACACTCTACTACAGAAAATAGGAAAAATGTATAGATAATACATGCAAAATAAGTGGGAGGAGAGAACTAGGGATCGTAGAGCCTATTGCACATTTTTATTTTACAAATACTTAAGTGCCAACTATGTGTCAGGGACTAGGCTAAGGTAATTTAATGTTGAGCAAAACCTGATATGTCCCTGCATTTGAGGAACTGAAAGGCTCTGACGGCGGACCTAAGGAGCTTGGGGCTTAGCTGGTTACAAAGCCGTATATTATGCCATATATATTAAAAAGCAGCAACGCCTCCCGCAGTATTTACAGCCCACGCGCGGCAGGCCGGTCTGTCCTGTCCCCGTTCGGTCCGGACCGAGGCGGTGGCCTAGATGCTTGATGGGCACTGTCAGCCTGATCTTTGGTGCTCTTCCCGCTGTCTGTTCTCAGTCGCTGATTCTAGGTCCCAGGAGACGACGTTGGCTCAAGGAAGGCAGGCGCCTTAGGTGGGGCGGTTGACACTCGGGGAGCGCCTTGCTCACCTGGGTGCGCGGCGGCGCGGCGGGTTTGGGCGGGGAAGGGGCCGGGCCTCGGTGAGGACGCGCGCCGCGCAGTTTGACCCCAGCGGCGTTCCGTACCGTCGCGGATTTCGGCGGCGGAAACATGGCGGCCGCGGCCGCACCGGCCACGGAGAAAGTTTCCACCAAGATTGGTCTATATTAGCGCTTGTGGCCTCGGGCCCTCGTTCCCAAAGGCGTGCCGCCTCCGTGTTCTCAGTCGCAAGCTCAAGTCTTGTCTGCCCTCCTTCTTTTTGGTTTGGTTTTGGAACTGACTCCGAGGGTTGGGAGAGCGTTGGTGGCGACGGCCAAGTCAGGTAGGGAGAAATGGGTGGACGGCAGGGCGGCGAGATCTGGGCACGGACACCGCCAGGGCACCGCATGGTCCGGACCCCGAGCTCCGCCCAGCCGGCCTCCCAGGGCAGGGGTAGGATACCTGCCCCTGGAGGAGTTGACAGTGGCGGTGGGAGATTGGAAGGTGTGGGAGCGCCTCTACGTATCTCGCCAGGGTTCCCCCAAACTGGGCGCCACGTTGTGGTCGCGTTCTCCCGAAGTAGAGGGTGGTGGAGAACAGCCAAGCTCCTTGTTGGACCTACCACATCTTACTAGAAGGAGGCCGAAAGGGAGAGAAATTGCTGTGGCTGTTCAATTGCCCAGGACTTTAATATTCGAGATGCCATTTTCCTTGTATGAGATGGCCTAAAGAGTTATCAGTAACTCTGAACAGAAGCACAGATATTCTCCGACTCTGTTTTTTAGCTGTAGTTCTTTCAGCATTGACACTTCTAGATGGAACAGAAAGTTTGAGTGAAAGATAATGCAAGTGATACGGTATGCCTCAAGCCATTCCCTAGAGGTAGGACGTGGAGAGGGAACTGGTTTGGAAGAATTTGAGTGAATTAAGACAGAGTAAAGCTGAAAGAGAAACCAGACATTCATGGAATCTCCCTTAGTTCTGCTACTTACTAGCTGTGGGATATTAGCCAGGTTCTGTATTCTCTTTACGTATTAATAAGTGTCCAATCGCGACCGCTGTTGTTAAACATAGTTATTTCTATATTAGTCTTTATTTTTCAACAATGATTTATTGAATACCTACTTGATGCCGGATTTTTGCTAGTCACTGGGTGTACAGTATTGAAGACAAACCTTCAGAGACATTTTGATCTAGTGGGAAATGGCAGACACTGAATAAGTGATGGTATGTAACAGAGAAAGTACTGGGGTCATGTAATACGGGAGCCAGAGGTAATCTCTTAAGAAAATGATTTACCTGAGACCAGAAGAGTTGGAGTAAGTCAGATGTGAGCACTGGGGTGGGGCCAGGAGGAGGGAAAGAGTGCACCTGACAAGAGACTAGCATTTGTGCAGTTTGTATTTGAAAGGTCAGTAAGGTTGGAAAACAAAGTGTGAGAGGAAGAGTGGTAACAGATAAAGCAGGAGAGTTATTCAGGCCCAACAAGCAGTGCCTTATAAGGCATTGTAAGGAGTCTGGACTTTATCGCCAAGGGTAATGGAACACCATTGGAGCATTTTACATAGTGGAGTGCAAAAGTTTGGTTTTAAAAATACACTTCTTAGAAAAGGGCGAGAGTGGATACAGGGAGATGTTCAACATGATGGTGGCCAAAATTGGGTTGGCAACCCTGGGGACAAGAAGTAGAAACACTTAAAAGATGTTTAGGAAGAAGAATACACAGGACTTGGTGAGGATTAAATGTAGATGATGACAGAGAGGAGGGTTAGAGTAGTATGTAGGGTTTTATGAAATAATCAGACTCTGGCAATGATTAGTTAACTTTTCCCATATGCATACTGACGCTTCTATGCTCCATTTTAATCTACCTCTGGAATAATTTTCCATTGAATCATTAGTGATGGTAAACCAATTGAAAAGGATTATAATATTTTTCTGTTATTCTCTAATTCAGGCTGTCTTTTGAAGAAAGTCAGGATGAGGAAAGACTTTTGTAAATTAGCTGTTTGAAAACAATTATCTTCCATGTTGATTTTGGCCTGTAAGAAGGTAACTGCATATATTGCATTATATGGATGCACTGGACTTTACTAATATAATTTTTTACATGTTTACATTTACTTTGTTTTCAAGTTTTTACTTCTGTTAACAGTACGGAACAGAACTGGTCCTTCAGTTTCTGTAGGTAGACCAATACCTGTGTGCAGTTAAGTAGAGAGAGAATAATGAAGACATAGAAATAAATGACATTGCTTAGAGAAAGTATATAGTGAAAGAAAAGCTTAGGGTTGGGTTGAACATCCAAAGGATGGATTGAGAATGAAGAGCCTTCAAGGAGACTGAGGAGGGGAAACCAATGAATTAGGAAAAAATCTGGAGACTTAGTCTTTGGATGCCCACGAAAAGGAATGGTTTGGAAGGTGAGAGAAGTCAACAGTGTAAGTTTGTTAAAAGAATATGCAGGATAGGGCTGGGCATGGTGACTCACGCCTATAATCCTAGCACTTTGGGAGGCAGAGGTGGGTGGATCACCTGAGGTCAGGAGTTTGAGACCAGCCTGACCAATATGGACAAACCCCATCTCTACTAAAAATACAAAATTAGTCTGGTATGGTAGTGCGTTCCTGTAATCCCAGTTACTCAGGAGGCTGAGTCAGAATTGTTTGAACCCCAGGAGGCGGAGGTTGCATTGAGCCAAGATCACACCAATGCACTCCAGCCTGGGCAACAAGGGTGAAACTCTGTCTCAAAAAAAAAAAAAAAAAAAAAAAAAAAAAAAAAAAAAAAATGCAGGATACTGAGTGAAAAGTACCCACTGGATTTAGGAATTTACAGGTCATTTCAGCACTTGGCAGAGCAGTCATGTGGTGGGAAACACCATTTAGTGGTTTGAAAAGTGAGTGGTTAAGAAGTGAAGCAACCAAATATCAGCTGTCAAAAGGACGCAAGATTGAGCCTCCTAGAGGATATGGGGATGAGATGAGCAAGGATTGTTTTTGTTTTGTTTCTTTACTTTTTTGGTATTTTTTTTAAAGAAAGAGGTTTATAAATGTTTAAATACCAATGGGTAAAAGAAAAGTGAGGTTTTCAGAGAGAGGAGAGAGTCTGATGTTCTGGAAGAGCAGAAGGAAACAGATGCACAATATGACTGAAAGGTTTAGCCTTAGAGAAGCAACAGTTTTCTTTACTTATATTTGGAGATGTAAATAGAGGTGGGTTTCTGGACTTGGAAACTCAAGGGAACTCCCTTTTAATGACCCTCAAGGAGGCAGAGTCATCTGGTGAGAATGCAATTGGAAGAAGTAGGGTATCAGAGATTTGAGGAGAGGGAATAGAGGTTTGAATTGTCACAAGAATGAGAAAGAATGTTGACCAGGGAAGGATGTCCCATGAATTTAGAGTGGCACCATTTAACCTAGTGTGTGATTTTTTTTTTTTTTTTTGCCCCCATCCAGCAGCGTTAAGTAGTCTAAGCCTAGATTGTATCATCAGCTCTTTGAGGATATAGTCTAACATACTTTTTGAATTATTATATAACACACAATGGTGAATTAAAAAAAAAAAAAAACCTTAGCGCACTTCAGATTTTGTCAGTTTCTCACACTCAAGTTAAAAAGATAAACCAAAATATACCAAAGGAAGACATTTTCTTTAAAATTATGTGGTACCTTAAGACATGAGTGACTAAAAATGTAGTTGGAATTAAGGAAAATCAGTTGGAATACTTAAATAAATTTGTAAAAAAAATATGCTTGTTGAACATACAGAAGTAGAATAAGAAATAATACTTGAACTTCCAAGAGACTCTAAGGTTGCTTTAGTAACATTCTTCTCTAGCCAGAGGAATACTAAAAGTTGATTCCAGGTTCTCATTTTTCTCTTGAGCCTTTTAGTGTACAGCTATTAAGAAAGTACAAGTAAACTAATAACAAACTACTTTTTTCTTTCTTTTCTTTTCTTTTTTTTGGGGGGGAGGCAGAGTTCCACTCTATCCCCCAGGCTAGAGTGCAGTGGCAGGCGATTTCAGCTCACTGCAACCTCGCCGCCCAGGTTCAAGTGATTCTTCTGCCTCAGCCTCTTGAATAGCTGGGATTATAGGTGCCCAACACCATGCCCAGCTAATTTTAGTATTTTTAGAAAAGAAGGGGTTTTGTCATGTTGGCCAGGTCTCAAACTCTGACCTCAAGTGATCCTCCCACCTCAGCCTCCTAAAATGCTGGGATTACAAGTGTGAGCCACCATGACTGCCCCTAGTTTGTTTTTAAATATCTGATTGGGTTCTCTTTAGATAGTGTAATCATGATCCATTGATCAGTTCTTTTGAAATAGTATACTAGGAAATTTTGAAGAATTCTATAATAGATGGTTAAATCATTTTTTGACTACTATCATTTTTTAGGTGTGACTTGTGGAAGCTTTGAGATTGAAGTAATTTCCTGGGTCTTCTAACAATTATAGTAACATTTGTTTGAGTAGAATTGAAAAGTTCTTCATTTACTTTATAATGACTATTTAGGTGAGCATTTCAGCTTTTCATTTTTGACTAGGAATTGGGTAGGATTTGGTTTGCTATAGAGATAGTGTTTAGATTTGGAAAGCAAATTGAGTAATCAAAGTAATTTAATAGAGGTAAAAGTACAGGGAGAATTATGGCTCAACTTTAGGGACTGAGTAACTTTAATATAGTTAAACTTTAATTCTAGTAAGTTTATTAAATAATGTAAAGACACTCTTAACATCCTAGAACTGCCTTGTAAAAAGATGTGGGAATATTTGGCAGGTCGTAATGATTGCTGTCACTACTAATGTATATGAGTGCTTTTCAAATTGGAGGTAATGATGAAGTCCTTCATTCACTTTAAGAACTAAGTAGCGGAGCCGGGCGCGGTGGCTCAAGCCTGTAATCCCAGCACTTTGGGAGGCTGAGGCGGGTGGATCACAAGGTCGAGAGATCGAGACCATCCTGGTCAACATGGTGAAACCCCGTCTCTACTAAAAAATACAAAAAATTAGCTGGGCATGGTGGAACGTGCCTGTAATCCCAGCTACTCAGGAGGCTGAGGCAGGAGAATTGCCTGAACCCAGGAGGCAGAGGTTGCGGTGAGCCGAGATCACGCCATTGCACTCCAGTCTGGGTAACAAGAGCGAAACTCTGTCTCAAAAAAAAAAAAAAAAAAAAAAAAAGAACTAAGTAGCTTTTGGTTGTACCAAAACCTGCTACAGTCTAAGCTAAAGCGAACATGTCACCTTTCCTTGTTGTTGAAAAACCCAGTATTTAAACTAGAATGGATTAGGTCAATTCTTCACCATCTCTGGAAGAACAATTCTATTCATGCAGTCATAGCATATGATGAGTAGAAAGCACAGCCATGTCTGTTTGGATAAATTGCCAAGTTTTAAGCCAGGAACGATTGTCATTAAGTTATTGCAAATGAGGGTGTAAACTGGATTTTTTTACTTTTTATATGCATCTCTATATAAAATAATGAGTACATTACATAAAATTAACTGATTTTTTTTTTTTCTTTTTAGATCACTATAAACAAAATTTCCACCAGAGAAAATGTTGAAATAGGAGTTGCGGATACATTGGATATACTGGATGAAATACAAGCGGTTAATTTTTGTAACGTGGGGGAAAAGCCCACATTGCTGGTTACATGTGTAAATCACTGCGTTATTGCTTTAGTCATTGTCTGTATTTAGCAATGACGAGACTGGAAGAAGTAAATAGAGAAGTGAACATGCATTCGTCAGTGCGGTATCTTGGCTATTTAGCCAGAATCAATTTATTGGTTGCTATATGCTTAGGCCTATACGTAAGATGGGAGAAAACAGCAAATTCCTTAATTTTAGTAATTTTTATTCTTGGTCTTTTTGTTCTTGGAATCGCCAGCATACTCTATTATTATTTTTCAATGGAAGCAGCAAGTTTAAGTCTCTCCAATCTTTGGTTTGGATTCTTGCTTGGCCTCCTATGTTTTCTTGATAATTCATCTTTTAAAAATGATGTAAAAGAAGAATCAACCAAATATTTGCTTCTCACGTCCATAGTATTAAGGATACTGTGCTCTCTGGTGGAGAGAATTTCTGGTTATGTCCGTCATCGACCCACTTTACTAACCACAGTTGAATTTCTGGAACTTGTTGGATTTGCCATTGCCAGCACAACTATGTTGGTGGAGAAGTCTCTGAGTGTCATTTTGCTTGTTGTAGCTCTGGCTATGCTGATTATTGATCTGAGAATGAAATCTTTCTTAGCTATTCCCAACTTACTTATTTTTGCAGTTTTGTTATTTTTTTCCTCATTAGAAACTCCCAAAAATCCCATTGCTTTTGCATGTTTTTTTATTTGCTTGATAACTGATCCTTTCCTTGACATTTATTTTAGTGGCCTTTCGGTAACTGAAAGATGGAAACCATTTTTGTACCGTGGAAGAATTTGCAGAAGACTTTCGGTCGTTTTTGCTGGAATGATTGAGCTCACATTTTTTATTCTTTCAGCATTTAAACTTAGAGACACTCATCTTTGGTATTTTGTAATACCTGGCTTTTCCATTTTTGGAATTTTCTGGATGATTTGTCATATTATTTTTCTTTTAACTCTTTGGGGATTCCATACCAAATTAAATGACTGCCATAAAGTATATTTTACCCACAGGACAGATAATAATAGCCTTGATAGAATCATGGCATCCAAAGGGATGCGCCATTTTTGCTTGATTTCAGAGCAGTTGGTGTTTTTTAGTCTTCTTGCAACAGCAGTTTTGGGAGCAGTTTCCTGGCAGGTAAGCTTATTGTTTGTCCATCAATCCCAAAGATAGGTAATAAAATGCTGGCTTCAAGAATTGAAATTAAAGTTGTAAGGTCAAGTTCCTGAAAAAGGATATTATTCATATTTGCTCTTATTTTATTTTGTCATTGGAATTGAAGCACTGAATGTGTTTCAAAGGATAATTTATTTGATCTCTAGCAAAGAAGTACCAAAATGTTATGAACACTCCGCATTGAGATGCCTCCTGCTTCCTAATTGTTCCTTAGTGAAACACTCATCAATTAAAAAGATGTGGGGATATTTGGCAGGTATACTAGATCTTAGTATACTAGCATTTCCCACTAGATCTTAGTATACTAGCATTTGGAAAGTATTTAAAGATTGTATTTTGATTCTTTCATTTTACCCATGAGGAAACTGAAAGCCAAGGAAGGCATCCAGAGTCACTAGTACCAGCAGGAACAAGGTTACCTACCTAACTTCTGTCTATTTCCTGGACTCCTCACTGTAACACATTTCTTTTTTTTTTTTTTTTTTTTTTTTGAGACGGAGTTTCGCTCTTGTTACCCAGGCTGGAGTGCAATGGCACGATCTCGGCTCACTGCAACCTCCGCCTCCTGGGTTCAGGCAATTCTCCTGCCTCAGCCTCCTGAGTAGCTGGGATTACAGGCACGCACCACCATGCCCAGCTAATTTTTTGTATTTTTAGTAGAGACGGGGTTTCACCATGTTGACCAGGATGGTCTCGATCTCTTGACCTTGTGATCCACCCGCCTCGGCCTCCCAAAGTGCTGGGATTACAAGCTTGAGCCACCACGCCCGGCCAACACATTTCTTTTATGTAGCCATTTCTCTGAAGATTTTATATAAAAGGTGATTAGATATAATAACATTTCAGGTTCTTAATTATAGATTAGAGGTTATCCTAAGAAAGAAAACCTGAGTTTCACCATACCTTTGCTGCCCAGAATTTTTTTTAAAACAGTTCTTGTAGACAAAGACATTTGTACAGATGGAGTTTGCATCTGCAGTATTAACAAACCCAGTCTTTGATTAATTGAGCATATATTGATTATGCACTATATATATGCCAGGCACTATTCTGGGTATGAAGATCTCAGGATGTCTGTCAGAGGTGGCACAGTCTCCAAAGGGAGGAGGAAGAGGCTGGCATGTAAATTACGATTACAGTGTGACAAATACTATATCCTCTGTACATCAGGCTGGGATGTGGGGCAAAAAGGAGAGTCAGCCCTGCTTGGTGGAATTCTTTGCTTTGTAACAGTTTGTTGCTCCTGAGAGATTTCTAGAAGTGTGTCTTGAAGGGAGGGATGTGGAGACTTGCTTGGAGATGGTGCTTTCTAGTCAGCTGGGCTAGGGTAGGGATCCTATGTGGGAGTCAACCAAATGAAGAAAAGATCTTGGGTGTTGCCTGAAGATATTGTCCTTACTTTGCTTTACTTGCTGGTGTTAGGGACTATCAGAATTATGGTGATATAAAAAACTTGAGCATGAGTTTTCTTCCCCTAACTTGCCTCTCTTCTTCTGCTGGCTCCTTTCCCAGCCCTAAATACTTTTTCTTTTCCAAGTCAGCCTCATTCATGCTGGATACCATTCCAGGCTATCAAATTCTGTTAACCAAATATTACTATTTGCTTGGTCTCCAAATTTTTTCTTTTGCCAGTGGTCTTCAGATACTGTGTGTACCACTGGAGATACATGAAAACTTTCCAAGAGTCTATCAGCAGAGATAATTTTAAGAGAATCAGTTTCCAGATTCTCACCTTCTATTCTGTTCCTTCCTAAAGTTGATCTACTTAATCCCTCAATTTAGACGTGGGGTGATACTGTGGTTTTAATTTATGTCTCTAATGACCAATGATATTGAGCATCTTTCATGTGTATATTAGCCATTTACTTTGTGATTTAAACATTCACTTCAGTTGTTCTCCTAACCCCAGGTACTTGCAACCTGATTTGTTTTCCATTCCTAGAAATTTTCCTTTTCCAGAATGTCATATTCATAAAATCGCATAATACTGTAGCCTTTTGAGCCTGACTTTTGTTTCTGAGACAGGGTCTTGCTCTGCAGTCCAGGTTAGAGTACAGTGGCATAATCATGGCTCACTTCAGCCTTGACTGCCTAGGCTCAAGCAATCCTCCTGTCTTGGCCTTCCAAAGTGCTAGGATTATACGTGTTAGTAAGTTAGTTACTTTTATTGTGAGCAGTATCCCATTGTACACATGTTCCAGTTTATCCCTTATTCAGTTGAGAGACACTGAAATTATTTGCAGTTTTTTGGTAATTATGAGTAAAGCTGCTATTTGCGTTAATATGAGCTTTTATTTTAATGTGATGTGATGTGAGATTGCTGGGTCACGTGGAAAGCATTTAACTTTATACTGCCATATATATGTATTTCTAGAAAATTTGCAGAATAAGCTCATGATATTATTTATATATTCTAGAAATCAAGACTCAAAAGGTTAATTAACTTACTCATGTACATATAGTAAGTGGCTGAGCTGCAATTGAATCAAAGTCTAACTCCAAAGCTTGGGTCCTTTCCACTATGCTCTACTTCTACATAAACAAGTCATTTGATTTTAAAATTATGCAGTAGCCTTCATAATGTTTTTAAGTTTCCTGAACCAAGTAAAGTTTTGAAAGTTGCCTGTGTTTCTTAAAGCTAGATTTCTCACAGTCTTTCCATTTATATATTTCCACATTTATGTATGCTGTTTCTTAGTTGGGCTTTACTTTCTTTAGACTTCTATGTATGTTTTCCAAATCTGGTTTGCATAAGGTGACTCATACAAAAATACTTCTAAACAAACAAGGCTTATATGTTTCTTATGTAAACGTTACATTTTTAAAATGGCGTTGCATAAAGAAATTTTGTTCCTGTTACCTGAAAAATTTTAGGATATGAAATGTTAAATACTTTGACTATGACTTGAAAGCCCAGTTGAATAGAGATCTAATAACTGGTAACAACTTTGATTCAAAGGACATTACTGACAGATTGTTTATTGATCTTCTTTTATGCTTAGTTTATATCTGCTCTGAGATATGAACCATGTCTTAAAATTTGATAGTGAGCTTAGAATAATTTGGAGAAGCAAAGGAGAGAAAGTATGTACAGGTTTTAATCAATTGATCTTATTTGTTACTAGGAATTAAGGTGTGAAGAGTACTCCAAAGTCACACATGGCTCTAGATTGAAGCTATAGAATAAAGGTTTGCAGACCAATAAAATTGAAGCTCTCTGAAAGTGGCAAGTGGATAAAACATCCAAAATTTATTTTGGCTTCCCCTGGACATACTTGCCATCTGTTCAGTTAAGATTATGAATTTTTGTATTGCCAAAATACTTGTGTGTGATCTTAATAGAATATTTAATACTGTTTTTCTAAGCTTGCTTTTTCAAAATAACCTAATAGAAGTACTTAATGATTTTTTTTCTTGATAAATTAGCCTTTTAAAAATGTATAACAGGGCCAGGCATGATGGCTCACATTTGTAAGTCCAACCATTTGGGAGGCTAGTGCGGGAGGATTGCTTGAACCCAGGAGTTTGAGACCAGCCTGGGAAACATAGGGAGACCTTGTCTCTACAAAAATAAAATTAGCAGGGCATGGTGGTGCATGCACCTGTGGACCCAGCTACTTGGGAGGCTAAATTGGCGGGATCACATGAGCCTGAGAGGTCGAGACTACGGTGAATTGTGATTATGCCACTGCAATCCAGCCTGGATGATAGAGTAAGACCCTGTCAATCAGCATAAAATTCTCAACTTCTAAGATTTTTTAATATAAGAAGCATGTAGTAACAGGTCATCCGTTATTTATGAATTGTGATCAGTAAACCCCTGAATATCTGCTTATTTAGTTCTACTGTATCAAATATCATCATCAGTGTTGCATAACCAACATTAGGGTATTGAATAACATCAATATCAATTAACACTTTAATTAGATTTTGAATTATTAGGCTTTTCATTTGAGCCATCTACAAATTGATTGGCAATTAAACTTTATAATTTGCTTAGTTTACTGCTCTGTTGTAATACTTTTTTCTAACAGTAAAAGCATACTGAAGATTGAGAAGCACTGGGCTAGAAAAAATATGTAAATATATAAATGTAATAGCCTGGAAATCAATAATCAGAGAATTGAGACTGATTCCATTTATAAGAACAGAAACATAAAATGCCTAGAAATAAGTTTTAAACTTATAAAACTTTTATTTTAAAATTACTGTGAACCTCACCGAAGGCTATAAAAGAAGACTTGACTAAATGGAAAAACACACCATACTTTCTGGGATGAAAAGACTCATTGCTGAGCCCTGCAGGCATTTGTGTACATAGTGGAAATTGTTTTCAAAGCAGAGGTGCACTTTTGGTCCCCTCAAGAGTAGCAAAAATCAGAGCCAAGCCCAGGGCCTCCAGAAGTGAGATCTCTGGTAAATTACCTCTCATTTTATGCTTACATACTGAAAGAAGAATGTGGAGACATGTGTGTTATAGTTCTCTCATGAGCTTGCTTTCTGCCCTTGTGCCCTGTTGGTAGTTCAACCTGGGATTAAGTGGTTAAACCTGGATTAAGATACGTAGACTTGTAATGTCTGTCATTCCCTGGAAGAAACCGATTGTCTCTAGGAGAAGGTATCATTATCCTAGGCCTAAATAATAATATAATTTTTATATTCACTGTTCGGCTCATACATTTAACCAGGTACACACACACCCCACCCCCCCTCCCCCCGCCAAGAGCAAGAAGCTGCAAAACCCACAGACAACAGAAAAAAATCTTCAGGTATTGGAACTATCAAACAGAGAAAACCATCATGCTAAGTTGCAAAAATAAAAGCAGAGATCAGGACATAATGATAGTACTCTGGAAACTTTAAAAAGTGACAAGGCAGATCAGTAAATAACAAATTATTTCAATGTTGCAAACATAACATTAGACAAAGCTGAAGTGAACATTAGTGAACTGGAAGATACAGTTCAGAATAAGCTATACAAGAAAAAGCATGAAAAAGGAAAAGTATGGAAAATACTGAACAGAAGAAAAAGGTAAGACTCAAATAGGATATGGTAAGAAGATCTCATCTTTGTTTGATTAGAGTCCCAAAAATGGAAGAAATGAAGACCAAAGGACACATGTGAAAGGATAAAATATAGAACAACAGATCAGAAGACGGAGACCAAAAAAAGATCCATTAATACTTACGACAAAGGTGGCTCTGTAATGTGGAGTGGTTGGTATTTTCAGTAATTGCTGCTTGGGCAATTGTTTCTGTAGAAGAAAAAATTGGGCCATTATCATAAACAAAATCAATTAATTTGGATTATAGATTTAAATGTGAAAGGCAAAACAATAAAGACTTTAGAGGATAGTGTTAAAATCTCTTCTTAGTAGTTGGATAGAGAGATATTTATTTAACAAGGCATAAAGTGACTGTTATATAATTAAGAACTCATGTTAAGCAAAAAACAGCATTAAAGTAGTCACAGAATCACCAACAGAAGACTTTCATTTAAACTATGTTCAGAACCAAAGCCAAATCAATGAAGAAAAGGTTAGCCCCATAGAAAAGTGGGCAAGATATTACACTTCATTAAAGATGATACCCACATGGTGAAAGGTTCTTAACCTCATTAATAATCAGAGAACTTGATATTTATTCTAGTCCTTTTGATATAATGGCAAACTGTAAGGAATTTACCAATAATAGGATCAACTAATTACAGTTTCATACGTATTATAGGAATGCCATTTGGTCTTTACAAGTGATTTAGAGTTATGTTAACAAGCTTCGATTAAAATGTTCAGATTATATATGCCATTTGGTAAAAAAAAAAAAAAAGTACACATGAATATGTATTTGTGAAAAACATATTGCATGAAGTCTGGGAATATTTCAGAGTAGCTCTGCATATAGATAATGGTATTTGGAATGATTTTAATCATGTATTTTTTTTTACTTATTTGTATTTTCCAGTGTTTCCAAATTGAGCATGTACTGTGTTACTCATATAATTGATAAAATAGGTGTCCAAAATATGACAGTATATCCTTTTTTTATTGCAGGAATATATTTTCTATTATTAAATTTTTATCAGATGAACCACCCCTTAGTTTTAAAAGCATATGTTTGTGCACCTACACATATAATATGTGCAGTAGCAATACAGAAAGAATGTGATAGTTTAATATTCTAAAGATATGTTGAAGACTAAGTGCTATTCTTCCATTTTCTTTTCACTTAAATGAGTCTTAATTTTTTCTGCATTTTCATTGCAATTAATACCTGATTGCCTCCTTCTCTTTATTCTGCCTCTCTACTTTCCATTCTGCTTTTATAATGCTTACATGTTCTTAATACTTTCTTCTGTTAAAATTCTGAATTTACACATCTGGAGAGTTCAGTGCTTTATAAGGTAAACTGTATCATGTAAACGGAATTTGTTTTTGTAGGTTTAGGGTCCTTAATTTCCTTAAGAATTTATTTTCATAATTTCATGGGGAAAAATGAGCCCTTTCTAAAGTACCCTTTTTGATAAAGTAAATGAATATGTTATTTGAAAAAATGGCATGTGAGTTTTAACAAGATACTGTTTTCAGGCATTTTTCTGTCACATCAAAGAGTGGTTTTGGTTTGGGTTTTTTTTTTTTTTTTTTTTTCTCGTTTGGATAGAATGTTTTATGACAAATCTTTTTAAAAAATGATGTACTGTGTTTTGCCACAACTTCCAAGAAACTGAGAGATAAATTTAGTATTTATTGCACTAGTTAGCTCATTCATGTATACCTGTCTGCTTTAAGTGAAAATTGTTTTTAGATCATTAATTGTTCCTTTTATCCTTTTTGAAAGTATAGGTTAAAAAATGTAAATCAATGTGCACGTATGTAAATAATATACACATATGTACACATACTGTGTAAACATGTTTTGGATTTCTTTTAGCCAACAAATGGAATCTTCTTGAGCATGTTTCTAATTGTTTTGCCATTGGAATCCATGGCTCATGGGCTCTTCCATGAATTGGGTAACTGCTTAGGAGGAACATCTGTTGGATATGCTATTGTGATTCCCACCAACTTCTGCAGGTATAGTAATCTAGTATAGTTAGTGTTAACTATTCATTTCATAACATTTCTTAATATTTATATGAATATAATATAGCTCTTTTTCAAAATTATATTTTCAAAATATAACTTTTTCATTTCTTCCAAAATTTTAACAAACTTTATTCCAAGTGATAATATCTTCAGTTCAATTGAAATGTTTTGATGAATACAGTAAGCTTATATTTTGGCTAGATACCAGAATGTATTCATGAATAACTTTTCTAAGGAGAGGTCTTGCCCTAAAGGGAATATTTTGTTTAAGAAAGTGTCCTATGAAACAACACAGTGAAATATAATAGGATGTGCACTGAAGCTGATAGGCTAGAGGTCTAGTTCTATGTTACCTTCAGCAAATTGTAACTACTTTGAACTTCAGTGTCTTGTCTTTATCTAAAATGCAAATAGTGATACCTATTCTGCTCATCTGACAGGAATAGTATGAAGAACTTAAAAAATATATATATAAAAATACTATGCACACTGAAAATGCCATGCAAATACTAGGAATTCAGAGGATTGACAGTGAAGTTTATAAATGTTTATTTAATTGCAGTTTTATTCCAAAATAATTTTTACCCACAAAGGTCGTGACATTTGTATAAATCTGAAAATGTTGCTACATCTTGATTTTTATTTTATAGCTAAATACCTTTAAAATAATTCTTTGCCATAAATGAATTCTGATGACAGTTTTCATCACAGTTTCCTAGGGAGAGGGGAGAATTTTTTCTAATTTCAAGTATTTGACATAAAATCCCCAAATACCCTATTTGTAGGAAAGATTTTCTTTCCTGTTAAAGACTTGATAAAAAGTTGAAGGTTCAAGAACTGAAGGAAACAGATTTGGAAATGTCCCATCAAGTAAGAAATGACAATCCTGTAGAAAGAATATGTGGAAATAGTAATATACACAGTTAGGTATTATTCCATTGTAATTTTTTTAATGTACTGCTTATTCTCTTTTGTTACTGTAATGAAAAAAAGTTAGTAGAATAGTATTGATGATACATGAAGGAAAATCTAAGGTTTTCAAAAT